>NC_051178.1:199213465-199313464 GCF_013339695.2 Rhipicephalus sanguineus
AACCGCCACCGATGACGGCGACTCACCCAAACGCGTTTTCAACCGCCCACATACTCTTTGCGTCACGAGTGTGCGCAGGCGGCTGATCTGATTGGATGTACACACGTTACGTCACAGGCAATTTTTTCGACATAACTGCGAACCATGTTGTTCGTAATCTTTTAAACTCTTTATAATTTGTTTTATATTAAAATATTGTCACAAGTAAAGAGAACATAATCGCAATTTACAAGTAGGCTTTAGGACTTCCGGCGCACAGTGGACGTCATCTGCTTGTGATACCACGTGCTGCATGTTGACGAGCTGCGCGACCACCTAAACGTACAGCATTGTGCATCGCGAGTTTCGTTCTCTGGGTTCGTGGTGTCTGACACGATGAATCGCCCTTGCTACGTTGTGGGCTGCAAGTCCAGCGATTGGCGCCAAGTAAGTCTACGACACCGTGTGCCTTGGACAGCAGCAAGCGCGCCGAGTGGCTGCAGCGCATCGGACTCCCGGTGTCGGATCGACGGCACGACATACGCATTTGCGGTCGCCACTTTAAGGCGGAAGATTATGAGTACAGTTCCGCGCTGGTGCAGCGATTCGGCCTCGGCATCAAGAAACATCGCCTCAGACCCGACGCACTGCCGTCTTTGTTTCTTCCCGCTAGGAAGGTAACTTCACAGTCGATCCAAATTTCGTGTGCTGCGCATAGCGCTCGGTAACCTCGTTTCGCACTTGGGCACTCTCAATATTCAACGTAATGTCATTATTTATTACTATAACGAATTCGTCTCTTCATTGTAACGTGGTTAATTTCGCAATTATTATATATATACACGCCGACTGCCTCTCGCCGGTTTGCGATTTCCAGCGCTGATCATAAAACGACAGGGTGCATGTGAATTCGAAACAAACAATTTGACACCACTGCACAAGTGTCCAAGGTCGTAGGGCCAGCTGGAAATCCCTGGTTTAAGTGTGCGGTATGCATGTTTCCTATATAACGAGCTGAAATAAATCAAATTTTTGTGCACTTATGATTATTTGGCAGTGGAGATAATTTATCATGTGACCTAGTTTGGCCCAATTAAACCATACAGGTGCAACGTATGCATGTGTGTATATAGGCAGCATTGCAAGAGAATGTGTCAGTGCTGTTATGCTTAATGTATCAACAAACAACATTAGCTGTAATACCAGATTGTTTGATAGTTGGTTCGATTCATTGACTGTGCTGGGGGAAAATGAATTTTAAAAGATTATCGCGGCTTAGAGGGTGATTGTAAGCATTTGGCTGTTTATAGCATTTACCGTGGGGAAGTGAACAAGCAGAGATATGTTTACACTGCAGTGGCTCTCAGTTAATTAACCGATTGTTTTGCTGCAAAACTCCATTTGTTTGTCATAGTTGCGGGTGCGTCCCAAGCTGTTGTACACCAAATCACCCGGCTTAGAACATTTTCCATTTCATCAACACCATTGTTCGTGTAAGAACACCAAATCACAGCAAACTGACGAAATGTTGCCTTGACAACAAACAAGATGCACTTAGCAGTTCAACGAAGGAAAAAAAACTGCTCATTAGCACAACTCCACTCAGACTTAACGTACTTGTTCCATCCCAGGAAACAATGAAGACGCCGAAATGTTATACAGCATTCCTTGGTAACATGCTTTATTAGGAGACATAGAACAATTCATGCTAGGAGGAATAAGGAAATTATTCTGCATGCCGTGCCAATATCAATCCAAAGACAATACTCAAAATGATTGTTATCCATTATGTTTGTGGTGAATTAAATCGCTGCTTTTTTTCCAGTTTCACACACTGCCCCAGAAAAGTGTCGCAGAGCATGGCACTGCCTTGGAACCATCTGCCAGCCAGGTTAGTCCTGCTCTGTTTGTGTGGATTGACACTGCAAAGAAGTTAACGAGAGAGTGTAAAAGTATCCTATATCATCTCTACATACTATGGAAGAGAATTCAATAATATCCTTGTTATGCAGCCCCAACAAGCCGACTGTGCAACAAGCCGTGCAACAACTGTGCAACAAGCCGACTCTGGAGAAGGCAGTTCAACTTCCATAGCTCTTACCTCAGAGGTGAGAAAATATTTTGTGCTCTTTGAAACATAACTTGGCACCAGGAAAATTATACACATCAGAAGCATTTTAATATCCCTGGGCATGTAGTGGTTGAAAACAAACACAAGCCACTTTGCATGAGGGGATTTAATACCACATGCTCAGGAAGGTACCATGTGACGTATAAAATATACAGTTTAGAAAAACCTGATGGTGTAACGTGGTATGTGTATTCTTATCACCTCACATCCAGCAAACCACGTGGAAAACTGTGCGCAAGACAGCCACGAGAACAGTGGCAACTCAGACGACACTGGAATGCCATTCCGTTGGTAAGTTGACCAAACGATTGAAAACAAAGCACATCTGAAGCACGAAATGTACAGACGTAGTTCAGAGAGAGGATTCACTCGTAGGCTGTAAAAAATGTAATAAAGAAAACTTGCCGAAAATAATGCAAGTTATTGATGAACAATTGGGCACGACAGCAACCTAAGGAGTTTTGCTCATTTGTGTGTATCATAACCCGCCAGCTACGCAGGTGCACATGAGCCTGAAGACGCTGGTTTCTGCGAAGACACAGACAGAGTGCTGTGCTGGATCGCATGAAGCACCAGTAGCAGCTGCAGTCAATGTTGCTCCAGTGCCACTGCTCCCTGCAGATTTCAGGCCTCTTCGTGGCTCAACACCTGTCCCATTGGATGAATCATCCTCTGCTGATGAAGAGATGCCTGCGGCTGAAGTTGACGCCACCTATTTACCATCATTCAGCGAGAGTTTCTGCAGGTATTACATGAATTAGTCTATGGTGGACTAACAACAAAATCAAACTCATGGAGATTCACAAACTACTCGGAGACACTTAAACCATCACTTGAGACGGTTATTGTGTGGCATTGTGTCCACACTTTTTATGTTTGTAACGAAGAAAATTGAGCCCATTAGTTTCGTTTATTGAATCCATAGCGCTGATAAGACAGGGACCACAGAAAGAGGATGGGACGTACATCCCTGATTGGATTACACACGTTATGGCTTCAATGAGCGCTATGGCTTCAATGAACGTAACAAACCAACTAGCCCAAAAGTCTGTCCTCTTAGATCCCATTAGTTTGCCTAAACATTTTACCTCAGAGTAGTTAATGACAGTCGTATCTTTTCCAGAGCATGTATGCGCCATTCTTCAGTGTATGCTCATTTTTCCTACCCGAGTGTTCCCAAAGAACACAAATGTGAGGAGGCAGTTCTGTGCCTGTGGGAAGCTGGCTGAGACACTTTCGTGCATTGCATGCAGAGCTGCAAATTTTATGATGAAGCACGTGAGAGCTGGTATAAGCAGCATTAACAGAACCTTTCATTGAACTTAGCTAGAGGAAAGGAGTTTCATGACAGCAGCAATGATTGCTCTTGGTGCTCATTTGCAATAATGATGCATTATAACACAGCAGTGCTCTTAGATGTTGCCACAATGTTTAGCAAGATAAAGAGGAGCATAGGAAGCCGCGGTACCCTACAATGAGCATGCTTAGGCCCAGCAGCTAGACTAGCAGAGCAATTATGCTAAAGGCTGTGCCCGACTAGAATTGATCCTGCAGGGAGGCTTCACAGAAAAAATTATGACCTATTTCACAAGAAACACAGAGAGGTTCATGATGAGCACTTTCCTTTATTACAAACACATATTGCACAGGTTTTCAGATGTGGACCAAATAACAAGGGACACACTGACCCATTAGTGCAACTGCATTCTGCACAGCATCCCCAATGGGCTGCCAGCTACCAAAGCAGTTGCATAGTGGACACAAACAGTAAAATGATTTCATGTGCCACTATTAAAAGGACACTAAACAGAAACAATGAATTGGTTTAGACTGATAAAGTGTGCTCGGAGAACTCTTGTGTACTTCACCACCATAGGTTTATTATTAGAGAAGAAAACCAAGTTCAAAGTTTCATTTCTAAATTTCGCACCGAACTTTGCAATTCGTGACGTAAAAGATATCAAAAAGCATTTAACGTAATTTGGCGCCACTGGCTGGACAACATTTTCACAAACTCGTTATGTCAAGTCCCTGGCCCCCTCAGAGGACAATGTACTTCGATTTAACCGATTAGGAACTACCTAGGCCCAAGCAGGCGCCGTCAGAAATATGTGACGTCACGACAAATGGTGCGGGAATTCCAAGGTGGCATCGCCACCTGTATTTTCTTTTTGCACGTTTTCTCACTTATTAAGCGTCTTCTCGCAGCAAGCGTGGTGTTTTTTGTATCGTGGAAGACTACTTTACTAATGCAAGAAAAATTGTTTTGCCCTTTAGTGTCCCTTTAAGCATTATTACTTTGTTAATACATAACGTTCTGTATAAAGCATTACTTATTATTTTATATAAGACATTGCCAATCAATTCCATTCTAAGCTCATGGAGTGAGAGTTTTATGATAGCCTACTTCTGCAGTATTTCCTGCCATTATAGGATGGAGTACGTTGATTACTTTTTTAAGCTGATTGTGGAGGGGACACACTTGAAGGTTCCCTGCAATGGTTTACTGAAACTGCATTAGCATATGTGCTAAATTAACGTAACATAATGTAAAACATAATGTAATAAATTAAGGTATGCACCTTTCGTCAAGGTTGCTAAAAACCACGTGATTTGAGCACTGCTTTTCCTCCCAAACTCATCTAGCACGCAACTGTCGCTAGCGCATGATTTAGCTGTAGCATATTGTAAACATTATAGTTGAGCCCTATGCTGCAAAAATACTGCCTATATTGGCCACTCAAATTTTGCCAGTGCACTGATAATCAGCGAACACCAAGAAGTATTAGGACAAATTTAAAGGAGTCCTGACACAAACACTTTGGCCTCGCGTTTTATTGTTGAAATGCGTTGCTGGGGGCCAGTTAGTCGTAACACGGCACATCGTTTGCTGCAGCGTGCAACAGATGATTAATTACAAGTAGGGGGGTCACTTCGTGTCACCTCCGAGGGTGTCACTGCCGCAAAAGCGGCGTGTAGCACTGGATCACGCACAGGAACTTCAAAGTTCACATAAAATACTTTCCAAGCTATATTCGCTGTTGATATTTTGCGGATGACATATGCATGCTCACGGCAATCAATCCCGCGGGCTGTCTCAGCCGCGAAATTTTGTGTCAGTACCCCTTTAAGGTATTCGAGATCCATAAGCAATGCTCCCTCAATTTTTCGTTCACCCACATGTTTAGCAGCACAACACTTGCTACAGG
Source organism: Rhipicephalus sanguineus (assembly GCF_013339695.2). Lineage (NCBI taxonomy): Eukaryota > Metazoa > Arthropoda > Arachnida > Ixodida > Ixodidae > Rhipicephalus > Rhipicephalus sanguineus. The sequence continues at coordinate 199,218,785 of NC_051178.1, forward strand.
CAACAACATAATCGTCCATCAGTAAAAACCAAACCAAACCTAATCTAACCTAACCTAACCTAGTCAAGCCATGTGACTTGCATCATCATGCATTATGCAATACCAAGTAGCCAGATTAACACACAAGCACTAACATGTTTTGTGGCATCATTCAAATGCAGTACCCATCAAGACGAGAGCACTGGAGTTGCAACAGGGGTGGAGGAGTCTCTTCATGCCGAACGAAAGTTCATTGTGTTTGAGAGCTCCCTCCGAGACCTGCTTGCCAAATGCTCAGTCTGTGGCCAAGCAGTAGGCGACTTGAAGTTCAGCGTTGTGGGAACACTGGTCACTGCAGAGGGAGTGTGCGAGCAACAGCACCAGCTTCGCTGGAAAAGCCAGCCACTTGTCAAAGGTAGCGGAGCTGGGGCAGGCAACCTTCTCCTGGCTGCTGGCATGCTCTACTCGGGCTGTGTGGTGGCTTCAACGATTCGGTGCCTGAATTCCGTTGGCATACAAACCATCACGGAGCGCACCTTCTACAACTATCAGAGGGCCTACTTGCTCCCTGCAGTAAAACAGGTTCACTTATTCATCACCATTTGAATATAACCAGAGCAACTTTTATTTGTATAATAGGCAGTATAAACGCAAACGCTTATACTGCTGTTGCATTACTAGCAAATCTGATATTTCAGAACATAATTTTGCAGTAGATTTACACATTGTAGAGCATAGCGTTTGGTTCCTTCTGTATAACTTATTCAGTGTTAGCTAAATTCAAAACACAAAAATAATTTGTATCAAAACTTGTACAAAACTAGCCTACTGACTTTATGGTCACAATGCGAAAGAGAAGCTTAATATTTTTGCTCGCCAAAATTAAAATTTAGAAACCAGTCATCTGGAAACCATCCTAATTATAAAAACAGTTCTACCATACTGCCTTTTTTTGCCTTACTGTTTAGTGCAAATACACATGACTGAATTGAGCTTGAGTTGTTGAATTGCTATGGTGGGAAAATGTAGCAGTGGCAGAATACTTGGGGACACATAGGCATAAAACACACGGACGGGGACAGATCAAGACGGGGCACTTATCTGTCGCCGTCTGTGTCCTTGTGCTTTGTTCCTTTAGTTATACACTACCAACTAGCCCATCACTCAGTCCTTTTTCAAAGAAACTATGCATTATGCAACCTGTCTTTCCAGCTGTTCCTCAAGAAACAATCAGCGATGGTGGATTCACTTGCTGACATGCGAGTTGACCTGGCAGGTGATGGGCGATGTGACTCGCCAGGCTACAGCGCCAAATACCTCGCATACAGTGTGCTTGCCGTGCAGAATGGCTGCATTCTACACACTGAGCAGGTGCAAGTCGGAGAGGTAAACTTGCAGTGCTATTAGTATAACGTTCCAAGTACTAATGAAACCAATTTCTACGCTTTCGTTCACAGTCACCCGAAGTCCCCAACAGCGTCTCAATGGAGAAACAAGGGACTTGCGAAGTGCCTGACTGCTGTGGAGGAACTAGGCATCCACATAGGCTCGCTGACAACAGGTATGTTTATGCAAAAGTTGCAAGCAAATTTAAGACACGTTAAGTAAAAAAAATATATCTGAGAAATTATTCTTAGAAGGCGCATGTTTCCAGAAGGAATGTTGGAGCACTGTGTGTGCCTTGATAGCAGGTGCAAGGGACTTACTAAGCATCAATGTTTTCCCAGATCGACATCCTGGTGTCAAGCAGTACTGCCGCAAACACAAGCCAAACATACCACACTGGTATGATGTTTGGCATGTTGGTAAAGGTAAGCATGTATACCAGACTTTGCTTCTAGGTAGACAGTTCAGCTGTGCCGCAAGGAAAGAAATGTCTGTGCACGTAACATAGACCCTTTCAAGCTATCCTAGAATGTCTACTGCAAGTACAGTTATGAATTGCCCATTACTCCATAAATTTTTTCTTTTAATAATGCGCAAAGTACCCAGTATGCATCTTTAAGGCAGCATGCGCACCTGTGTATCTGGCCACTTTGTTGGATTGCTGATGATCAATTATGCCTGAGCGCCTTCTCATAGATAGAACATTAAACCACCCACTCATTGCACAACTCGTAAGTTTTGACGCATGGTGAAATTCTGCGCTTCTGTCACGCAATATTACATGTGTTAACGACACTCCTTGCACTGCTTAACATTCATATATTGTGTTTTTCCTAAGCAATTTTGAGCACAAGAGTGGCTTTGTAGTAGAACACCAGCTTGCCATGCAGGGGTTCGATACCCAGCCAAAGCAAAGAATTTTTTATGATTTATCTACTATCGCGAGCAATATGAGCTCGAACATGTGAGTGCGTGGAAAATAACCTCAAAACCGAGATAGGGTGATACATGGATGGTGCTGCCGAAACTGGAGGGGAGAGGAGGGGTGCTGTTCCGCTGACTGTTGCTACTCCTGCCTCGCTAGCGTTGCTGCGAGATGTCGGCTGATTGCGTGCCAATGACCGCTAGCAATGATAACAAAATAAATAAATGAGGCGCAGCAAAATGCTCAGCCGACACCACCGATGCCGAGATACCGATGCGCAAGCATGGCCTGCGCATCATGGCAGGCTACATCACAGCCAATATCTCAGCAGCTACATAGCCTGATGTGGATGTGCGCGTTGATGGGAATTCATATCACCGCTAGCGGCCACTGACACTCTCTAAGCTGCTGTTTCACATCAACAATATCGAAGCGGGAGGGTCAACAGCTAGCGGAAGCGCGGCGCCCTTTCCACTTTGTTTCTGACAGCCGCCGCTGCGAATCGGCTGACGTAAGGTTCGAGGCTGTTCGCCACGCGCTCGCGTGTTCGAGCTCATATTGCTGACGATAGTACATCTGTTTCGTTTTTGTAGTCCTGGCCAATGCTAACTTTTCGATCAAAACAAATGAGGCTGACACCGGAATTTCTGTGACAGAAGCTCTGTAAAGCTTTCGCGTTAAATACAAGTTGCTCTAGTGTGGTTCTTAATAAATGTCCTCTAATAATAAGTTTCTACATTATACTCTAGGCCTCAAAAAAAAGCTCCTGGCTGCCAGTCGCAGACATCGAGTTCTGTCTCCTTGGATCCAAAGCATCATCAACCATCTTTACTGGGTTGCTGCAATGGGCCAAGGAGATGGAGACCTTGTTGTCAGCATGTGGAGGAGCCTGCTGAACCATGTTTGCGACAAACATGATGGCCACGATGGTCCCTACGAGAAATGCCTGCATGACCAGCTTGAGGACAGGGAATGGTTGAGCCCAAGTGAGCACTGCTAATTTTTCTTTGTGCCCAACACAGTTATTCGTAATGTTTGAACACTGAAATTTTAGACACAAAGGAGAATGTCGCAACTTAGTGTCAAAGCGCTCACTCGTCCAGAGTGGCAGGAGGGTTGATGCCTAGTGCCTAGCTTGCACCAATAACTGGCATGAACGAGACTAGGGCCTTATGCAAACGAACAACAATTTACTGCATCATCGAAACAAGGCTAATAATATTTTTAATTATATTAAAGTTGAAATTAAAGACAAGGTATAACGAGTAAGAATGTCAGAATCATTACAAACAGGTACAACTATGCACCACTATTCAGACATGCCGCTGCAGCAGTAGTTGCAACCTATCCATATTAGTGTTACCTAAACGTTCATACAGCACAAGTGAAAAAGATAGTTGAAGTCTGCAGCGACATAAATGGGGTGCAGTGACAGTCACCTACATCAGTGCCACAAGTAAAGTGACCCTCTAAGCTCCACAGGTGTCAGCGGTGGGATTTCACAGCGACTGGTGGCCTGCAGTGCTGGTTGTAACGTTAGCAGCATTGTTTGCCTAGAAGCTGCTCAGCATCTGCCTCTTGCCCTTGAATCGGGTTAATGAAGTGTGGGAACAACTTGGTGGGAACAATTTCCTACAGTTCAAATTCTTCTAGCAAACACCTTTTTGGGTAAGCAGACAAAACAAAAGTTAGAGATAAGCAAGCCAAGCCATGTTAGTACTTCAAATGATGAGATTCCGAATCTTTCATACAGACACTTTTAAAGGGACCGACAACTGCCCAGAATATGAAATGAGTTGACTCCACTGATGTAAAGACTGTCCGTTGCACTGACTCAAACCAACCCTGTTTTTTTCGTGAGAGATGGATTTATATTTGTATTTCTTAATTGAAAGTCTCGAAAAATGACCTGTGGTGCCTCTGGCGGCAAAAACATGAATGATCCGATGAAGACGGCCACGTGACCGTTGATTGCTGTACGCGGTTGACGATTTTTTTGTTAGTATTGAAATATTGTTCGTTTCTTTATATTAAAAGGTTTTACTCCATAATAATGTACATATAGGCCTGCGTTAGTAGTATGTATTAAAGTGGCGCTGCCTTCGCGTGACGTAATGATCCCATGCTTGTCAGCGCGTCTTGAGCAACTTCTCAGCGTGCTCATGCAACCGTACACGCTGTTTCCAGGTCGCTAAGATTTTGGAGCGACAGTTTTGCTACCTACACTTCGTCTCAGAAATGACGCGTGCTGCTACTCGGTGCGGCCGCGCATATGCACAGTTACGTTTTCGATTTCTTGGCTTGGCTCGTGTATCGTGAGAGTAACGACTCCGGGACAAGCCATCCATGACACAGGCGCAGGCAACCTTGGGCGCAGGCGCACACAACTCTGTACAAATACCGGGAAGGTGTATAAAGCCACACATCTCATTGCAACAGCTTGCTATTTTCAAAAATGGTTGGAAAGCTCAAAATAAAGGTGGTTAAGCATAGTTACAGTAACTCCTGTGAAAGGAGAGCAACGACAGCTTTCACAAGGGCTAGCGGCATCGCTATCAATGCTCAGCGTTGCTGGAGCAAGCCTCCATGCGTGTTCGGAGCCTTTCAGATCGAAAAACAGTGCTTATAAAATAACTACATGCTTTTCGGATAAACCACTGCAGCTACAAACGCTACGAAGGGTGAGCTTCCTGTCGCGCCGTAAAAAACTGGGTCGAAGAAAATCAGTTGTCGGTCCCTTTAAGAAGTCATGCACATTGTGGTTAGATAGAGACTCACGTTTTCACTTGATGCCAGGCATAGAAAACCATTTTCATAGATTACCTCTAAGACGTTAACTGGCTTTTGTGCCAGTGAAAAAAATCTAAAGCTTCACATATCTGTTTCAGCATCACCTGCATTTCTCCAACTAAAGACCATCGTGGACAATCCTCTACTTTTGAGAGACATTCGCCGGCTCTCTCCCGAGGTGCAAACGTTCTCATTGGAGTCGTTCCACAGTGTGCTGAACTGCTTCGCGCCGAAAGCTAATGCTTTCTCAGAGGACGGCATGCAAGCAAGGTACTCATTTTATTACTTGAAAATAAGACAAAAAAACTAACACTGAAACTGCTTTTTCCTTAGGACATGGCTCGCTGTACTTCACTTCAATGAGAATGCCAAACGGCAACAGGCGCATACTCGGGAGGGAGAGGAGCAATGGAAGCTGAAATCCTCCAAGGCGAGGCGAGGCCACTTTACTGTTGCTGCAGTCAAAGAGAAGCCTAGCTATGGTATGTAATATACTTCAGGACTAAATTACAAAGACAACAGGATGTGTGCAAGGACGGCATAGGGAAAGTCATTCACAATTCTACTCGTGTATAAATTTAAGCTAGAAAAAAGGTGAAAGGGATTAAAAAAAAGACTTGCCACCTCTAGGAGAGGCACACAATGCATCCAGATAAATTGCGAAACCAGTCACAATACTGTGGTAAATGTCCTGCCATCTACATTCCTGGATATCTTTGCATGTACGCAATAATTAAACCTGGGATTGTTACCCAATGGCACTCATGATCACGACATCAGCACAGTATTAGGATCAACCTCGTCTACTGCCATCACTTGTTGGTGCTGCTAACCACCTGTTGGATATATATGACGTATCAGGTCGTTGCACCAGTTTACCTCCTCATTTCGAGCAGATTGCACCATGTCAGGAACTGTAAAAAACTCATTAATATGGAAGCAACTGCACACTGATAACTCTTGTAGATAATGAATCACATGCACTTAAAACAGTTGTGCTAGTTTTGGAATTAGTATGCCATTACTTTTCTGTCTTGGTAATGCACACTGTTTTCAGCCACATTTATCAGCAAAGAATGACGTGTCGTCATTCTTAATTGATGAAGAGTTAAAGCACATGACACAGCTCTGGGGAATTAAAATTGTAAAAGCAGAGCCATGCCTTTGCCTTATTAAGAGCGGTGGGCTGTCTGGATTGACACTTCACCAGCTCCTTTGACGAAAGTTTTATCATTCAAATGTGCAGTTTACTTCGGTATGGCTCATTGCTTATGAATTGCCGTTATTTGAACGTGGTACGTTCCAGCAGTCCAAAACGTACATAATGAAGCTGCCCACAGTTTGTGGTTTGGGGACAGGAAAATGAGAGAACCCTTGTCGTACACCCCAAGAGGTGTCTTTACCGAATAGTAAATTAGGATGCCTGCAGCTATGGCCCAAGCAACCACACACCTATGCAAGTTTCCTGACTGTAACATTGCGCAAAGTATTGGCTCACTAAAGAACCGACACTGCTATAGCTCAGCAGTGACGGCCACTTCACCTTCTCATTGGCAGTAATGGAAGCACCTTCTCCAACGTGCAGCGTACTGATAGCACTGCTTCATAATAAGGCACTGCAGAAGTGTAACCACAGGTTTTGTTTTAATCTTATAAGGGTGTAGGGGTACGATGCACCGATGGCACAGAGGCAGAGCATCAGCCTCGCATGCAAAAGGCCCATGGTTCGGATCACAGTGCTGCACAATTCCCCACCCGAATTCTAGACAAGCGTGCAATAAATATACGCTACAAGCAGAGCCTATAGAGATATATAATATTGTAATCATGCCACAGCGTGCATGCTTTTCATTTTTGCCGCCATTACTAGTAGCACTTGATTCATTTTTGATTGTGAGCCCCCACCCCCCAATTCGGATTCAAACCTATGATAAAGTAGGATGACCTACTATCATGTAAATACGGTAATAACTCTTGTTCTGTAATGTGTCCTGGCCCGATAGTGATATCGTTTCTCTTCACCATGCAGGATACGTCGAAGAGCTGCTGAAGAACGCTGTGGACCTCTGTGAGCACTCGTCGTACAAGGAGAGTTTCAACAACGCGGCAGTTCAGCCGTGCCATATGTCCCTCGCATATGAACGGCCATCAAAGGAGGAGCTCATTGCTCAGAGGCGCACACGCTTTCCTACACAATCACCCTCATGAAAGAACTGCATCAGTACATTGTATGATGATGGTTGGCTTCAACATCCCAAAGCCACGATTTGATCGTGAGGAGCGCCGTGCTGTAGGGTGCCGGAAATTTTGACCCCCTGGTGTTCTTTGACATGCACCTAGTCCTAATTCAAGTACACGGGCATCAACCATTTTTGCCTCCATCGAAAATGTGGCCGCCACGGCCAGGATTTGATCCAGCGATCTTTGGGTCAGCAGTCAAGCACCGTAACCACTAGATCATCGTGATGGGTAGTGACATGTATTTAGGGTAGCATCAAAAGCTTGCTGCCAAATCTGTTTTCACATGTGTGCTACGCCTAGCCGTCCACGGAGACCCACTGTCTGAATCGAGCGAGAGAGGCACATTTGATGGGGGAAAGATCGAATGCTCGGCTGACCAGAAAGTGTGCAACCACAGAAACGGTGCAGCTGAAGTCTTATGACACTTGGGCAGTGCAGCAACCATTCCTGGCTGGTGGGAACGATGCAAGTGCGACTGCTTTGTGGAATCTGCCACTAAAACGTTTTTCACGTGTGTCTTCTACGGCTAGCCGTCCACTGAGAGCCACCGTGTGAATCGAGCGAGAGGGGCACGTTCGATGGGGGAAAGACCGAATGCTCGGCTGACCAGAAAGTGTGCAACCACAGAAACGGTGCAGCTGAAGTCTTATGACACTTGGGCAGTGCAGCAACCATTCCTGGCTGGTGGGAACGATGCAAGTGCGACTGCTTTGTGGAATCTGCCACTAAAACGTTTTTCACGTGTGTCTTCTACGGCTAGCCGTCCACTGAGAGCCACCGTGTGAATCGAGCGAGAGGGGCACGTTCGATGGGGGAAAGACCGAATGCTCGGCTGACCAGAAAGTGTGCAACCACAGAAACGGTGCAGCTGAAGTCTTATGACACTTGGGCAGTGCAGCAACCATTCCTGGCTGGTGGGAATGATGCAAGTGCGACTGCTTTGTGGAATCTGCCACTAAAACGTTTTTCACGTGTGTCTTCTACGGCTAGCCGTCCACTGAGAGCCACCGTGTGAATCGAGCGAGAGGGGCACGTTCGATGGGGGAAAGACCGAATGCTCGGCTGACCAGAAAGTGTGAAACCACAGAAACGGTGCAGCTGAAGTCTTATGACACTTGGGCAGTGCAGCAACCATTCCTGGCTGGTGGGAACGATGCAAGTGCGACTGCTTTGTGGAATCTGCCACTAAAACGTTTTTCACGTGTGTCTTCTACGGCTAGCCGTCCACTGAGAGCCACCGTGTGAATCGAGCGAGAGGGGCACGTTCGATGGGGGAAAGACCGAATGCTCGGCTGACCAGAAAGTGTGCAACCACAGAAACGGTGCAGCTGAAGTCTTATGACACTTGGGCAGTGCAGCAACCATTCCTGGCTGGTGGGAACGATGCAAGTGCGACTGCTTTGTGGAATCTGCCACTAAAACGTTTTTCACGTGTGTCTTCTACGGCTAGCCGTCCACTGAGAGCCACCGTGTGAATCGAGCGAGAGGGGCACGTTCGATGGGGGAAAGACCGAATGCTCGGCTGACCAGAAAGTGTGCAACCACAGAAACGGTGCAGCTGAAGTCTTATGACACTTGGGCAGTGCAGCAACCATTCCTGGCTGGTGGGAACGATGCAAGTGCGACTGCTTTGTGGAATCTGCCATTAAAACGTTTTTCACGTGTGTCTTCTACGGCTAGCCGTCCACTGAGAGCCACCGTGTGAATCGAGCGAGAGGGGCACGTTCGATGGGGGAAAGGCCGAATGCTCGGCTGACCAGAAAGTGTGCAACCACAGAAACGGTGCAGCTGAAGTCTTATGACACTTGGGCAGTGCAGCAACCATTCCTGGCTGGTGGGAACGATGCAAGTGCGACTGCTTTGTGGAATCTGCCACTAAAACGTTTTTCACGTGTGTCTTCTACGGCTAGCCGTCCACTGAGAGCCACCGTGTGAATCGAGCGAGAGGGGCACGTTCGATGGGGGAAAGACCGAATGCTCGGCTGACCAGAAAGTGTGCAACCACAGAAACGGTGCAGCTGAAGTCTTATGACACTTGGGCAGTGCAGCAACCATTCCTGGCTGGTGGGAACGATGCAAGTGCGACTGCTTTGTGGAATCTGCCACTAAAACGTTTTTCACGTGTGTCTTCTACGGCTAGCCGTCCACTGAGAGCCACCGTGTGAATCGAGCGAGAGGGGCACGTTCGATGGGGGAAAGGCCGAATGCTCGGCTGACCAGAAAGTGTGCAACCACAGAAACGGTGCAGCTGAAGTCTTATGACACTTGGGCAGTGCAGCAACCATTCCTGGCTGGTGGGAACGATGCAAGTGCGACTGCTTTGTGGAATCTGCCACTAAAACGTTTTTCACGTGTGTCTTCTACGGCTAGCCGTCCACTGAGAGCCACCGTGTGAATCGAGCGAGAGGGGCACGTTCGATGGGGGAAAGACCGAATGCTCGGCTGACCAGAAAGTGTGCAACCACAGAAACGGTGCAGCGGAAGTCTTATGACACTTGGGCAGTGCAGCAACCATTCCTGGCTGGTGGGAACGATGCAAGTGCGACTGCTTTGTGGAATCTGCCACTAAAACGTTTTTCACGTGTGTCTTCTACGGCTAGCCGTCCACTGAGAGCCACCGTGTGAATCGAGCGAGAGGGGCACGTTCGATGGGGGAAAGACCGAATGCTCGGCTGACCAGAAAGTGTGCAACCACAGAAACGGTGCAGCTGAAGTCTTATGACACTTGGGCAGTGCAGCAACCATTCCTGGCTGGTGGGAACGATGCAAGTGCGACTGCTTTGTGGAATCTGCCACTAAAACGTTTTTCACGTGTGTCTTCTACGGCTAGCCGTCCACTGAGAGCCACCGTGTGAATCGAGCGAGAGGGGCACGTTCGATGGGGGAAAGACCGAATGCTCGGCTGACCAGAAAGTGTGCAACCACAGAAACGGTGCAGCGGAAGTCTTATGACACTTGGGCAACACAGCTACCATTCCTGGCTGGTGGGCAACGATGCAACCGCGACTGCTTTGTGAAATCTGTCACTAAAACGTTTTTCACGTGCGTCTTCTACGGCTAGCCGTCCACTGAGTGCCACTGTGTGAATCGAGCGAGAGAGGCAGATTTGTGGAAAGTGCTGTCAAATCCATTTTCACGTGCATGTTTGCTACAGCTGGCAGTACACAGAGAGCCGCATGAACTTAAGACACAAATTGCTTAGAAGTAACAGAACAGAAGCTCAAGGCAAACTTCCGGTCTGTTACTTCTTGTTAGTGACTACAAAGAAAAAGCGAGCCCTTACAATTCCCCTTTTTCATTCATCTCCTTGAGGCAGGATCACAAATCTGAGAGAACGACTAGATTGAAGTACTTGTGAAATGTCCCTCATGTTGGGGCAAGTGCCTCTGGGAGGCACACACCCGAACATATATATAAAGAAATGGTGAATCATGCTTACTTGTCTGCTTTGTATGACGCTTCTGTTTGGCAATTGCCCATGGTGTGTGCACTTCTATACTGTTTACTCTAATGAAAATGGTCTGTGATTGTGATCAGTAGAGAAAGATCTGAAGGTTAAACCCTAAGAATTATTAACGTAATAGTTAACTGAAGATCATGCACGAAGCACAGTTATTTTGGAGCACAAGATGATTAAGTAACAAGTCTGCTGGCAAAAACGGAAACCTGTGCAGACAGCTCAACCTAAGAGAGAAGGAACGTGGAAATAATTTATGCGTCGTTTATTCTGCAAGTAGCATTCAATTAAATTTCAAGTAATGTAAAAAAAACTGTCACGTGCCTACAGAGGTGGATATCGGAAGCCCACGTATTCGGCTGATGGAAACTGCTTCCGGATGGCCGTAACCACGCACGCAGGCAGCACAACTCTGTTGCGTCTCCCCAGCCTCTTCCAAATCCACCGAGTGAAGAATCTGTACGCCAGAAAGCGATATTTCCTGGAAGAAGGCGTAAGATTGAGCTGCTGTAACTGCAACTTCAACATGTTTTTTACGTCAGTATTACCTGTGCACTTCTCCTTCAACCCCGACGCCGTTTTCCTGCAGCTCCCAATACAGAGCGCGCAGCACCGCGGAGCTCAGGCACACGCTTCGGAACTCCTCGTGCGTAGTGATGCAGCCGTCCGGGCTTTCGCGCACAACTTCCTGTATGTCGCGGCAGCACACTTGTTCAAGGGCCGTTGGCATTGGCCCGCAAAACCCGCAGTCACACCTGCATCGCCGAAAATCGGCGTAAGCGACCGTGATCGTGAACGCCGCACATACACCGCGAAATGAAAGACAACGTCATGACGAAATCGTTTGTAGCGCCTGCAGTTATGAAGCACAACGAAGTTACACACACGGCACAGCAAGCGCGGCAGCTCTGCGAGGATGAGCAAGTATCAAATAGAAAGGGTTGCTTCGCTCATTTACACTTACCGGTGATCGTTGCCATCGTCATGGAAATCCGGCGAGTCTGGTGGTGGCGGATCAGGCGGATCACTGCTGCCACCCTCAGCACGAAGCGCCGGATCGCGAAATGGCGTGTCACTATATGGGTCGAAACCCATTTCTCTGCTCATTCGGCGCAACCGCTCCTCGAGGCCGGGGTCCATTCTGAGCAACTGTCTGAACTCCCGTGAAACAAAACACACGCTGCTCTGATGGCGCTCGGCAGGAAACGGACGAACAGCAGAGCCAGCGGTACTGCGCTGGCTTCGACCGGAAGTAGACGACGCGACGGCACGTAAGCGTTCTCGCACGTCACATCGTGACGCAGAGCCTCTTGAAGGCGGAGCTTAGCCCCGAGCGCTCGAAGGAAGAGTTGAGGGCGAAAGGCGGAGTGGAGGAGGAGGGAAGATATTTATTATACGTAGCTCCCTTAATAAAGGGTGTTTCGACTGAATTATGGTGCCAATGATTTGCTCTAGTAATGACCTTAGCAAAAACGAAATGTCAAAAAACCGTTTCAGGGTCCCTTTAACTGTTTGTGAAACCACTGGGGGCCATCCGGTTCATGTTAATGAGTGGTCATCAGCATAAAAATTAAACTACTTAGTTCAGTTGCTCAGTTTTTATATCTATTATCCTGCCATTAAGTGCAAGGATAAGTGTTCTATTTTGGACCATGATAGCCACATTATGACCAGAGTGGAATGTAGAAGCACTCATGTGAAGTGGGTACACATTATAGAATCCCTGGTGATTGGCAATTACCTTGAGCACATCTGTCATGGTGTCTCTTGGTGTATGTGCTACTTTAGTAAATGAAAACATATAACTTAATTTTAATTGGGTCTGTATGAAATTGTCACATTTTTTAAACAAATTATAAATCACTTGGCACTGTATATCAGTGGGAATGTTCTTTCTTTTATGAGTGCCCAATTTGAAGTGTCATGCTTTCATCACCATTAATACTCTTTATAGTACTTACTTCATAAAAAACATTAAGTTGAGAGTATCTGTACAACTACTCCTTAGCGAAAGTGAAATGCGCACTAGTTACCCCCTTTATGACTCCTATCCAAGACCCGGTAACGCAGCCAGAAATTTTTCTTTTGAAGGGGGGGGGGGAGGTTTGAACCCCACCAACCCCCCACCCTACCCCCTGGCTACGCCCCTGCCAAGACCACAGTTATGGTGTGCTGCCTTCATATCTTGGGGTATTTAAAATGCCATGCAAATACAGATTTTGTGTGGCCTGTAGCAGCTAGATGAGAATAGTTTCACATTTTTTAGGTCAGATGGTTGCAGTATATGCCCTTGCGTACAAAATACAACATGGTAATTTGTGAAATAATGACAGCTTGCTCATTTTAGGAATGCTGGTCATTTGTTTGTGCAGTTTTTTATCTAATTCGGTGTGTAAAGCATTAAATGCCCTAGCACAAGGTCATTCTATGTGGCAGACCTTTGCATGCTTGGCTGTGTTTGCATTTGAAATCCAGGGTTTGACGGAACCTATTGAAACGTACCTGACTTTTGCACTTCATTGTGAACAAGGCGGGAGCTGAAACAGCTCGTTTGTCTTAAAGTGTTTTTATTGTGGGTCGGCATTTATTTCTTTTCTGCTATGTTTGCATTTATTCAATAAATTTAGTTTAGCTGCATAATGAGTGGTTTTGCTTGAGTATTATTTTGTAATTTCAGATATCACTACCCCTTCTTGGGTACCAGCAATGCTTTTCAGTCACACAAATGGACTTCGGTGGTGCCCAATCTGATCGCAACTGTGGTTGGTGGCTTCAACACGTACAACTTTGCAGCAACGCACAAGATGGTCACATTGGCGTTTCAAGAGTGAGCTGGATTGCAGTTGTACACTCATGTGAAGAAGTTGTACTCTGCATGGCCTTTTGTGATTTTTGTTATTATTTACATAAAAAAAAAGACATTATTGGTGCATCTTGAACTAGCTCTTTTGTATGACTATGCAGCAGGATAATTTGAATTTCAGCAATGGTAAATTATTAAATGAATGCACAATGTGTTCGACCACTTGTTATTGCAGTGACCATTCAGCACTATGTGCGACGTTAAAATTTGTCTTACTAATAGGGTAGCATGTTCACTGTCATTCCGCGCATAGCCTAAATGTTAAGCTGAACAGAAAAATGCAATGTTCTTCATTGATTTCCTTTCAACAGGCTTCCACTTATGGTGGAGATCTTCAGTCAGGCCGAGGGTGGCGACAAGCTGTTTGGGACAGCTGAGGTTTCCTTGGCAAGTGTCCTGAGATGTCCTGCATCTACTGTCCTGGTTAGCTTCGTTTTGCTCATATCACTTGTACTAAAGCAAATTTTTCTTATTAGCATTGTGGCTATTGCTCCCACTTCCCAGCCAATTTTATTTTTTTAACATGCCAACAATGCACCGTTACCTAACCGCAAGCAACCGCTGGGCCCTATAACAATGTAACAGAATTACCAATTTGTTCAAGTCCATTCTTCTACACTTGACTATGCATTACTGCCCTGTTTGTAGTAATTGCTTCAGGGAGCCAGCAATAACTACGTTATGGTTTTATTTGGTTAAGTAGCTTCATAGCATGGTTGCGTATCACTTGCATGCAACAGCTTTGACACAAAACTGAAAGTGCAAATCTTAAATGTTGAAATCTTTGGCTTTGCATCTTCCCAAGCCCCCCAGTGATTAAATGTTGTCGACCAGAGGTTATCTCTATTTGCTTTTTTGCGCTTTTGACAGGAGCAAAAATGTTACCAATCTGTCCTATTATGAGCTGTTTTGCGTACCTTTCGGCACTTGATTTTGCTTGCTTATGGTGCATGTTATACATGCAGTAGACAGACATTAGAGTTGTGTACAAACTCTATACTGGATATCGCATTCAAAAATATTTTGAACTTGTTACATCAGCGAGTAACTGCTCTTTTCATGCACAGAAGGACAATGGAGTGACAGGACAAAGAAGGATGCAGACAAGCAAAGTTTCCATTATGGACCCTAGAGGGCAAGTGACAGTTTTGTATCATTGCATTTTCTAGTATGATGTGTAAGCACTATTAAACTGATAACGGCATTGGTAGTATTAACTGCAGCTTCAGGCTGTTCAATAACAGATTTTGCAGCTTTTTTCGAATGGCACATTTACAGGATCCTAGAATATTAGGAAGTGTGTTGGTGTGTGCAGGAGGCTGTGAAAGTAGGTTCTATGTTTACCTGGACAATATGTTCAGGCGCATATTTTTTCTGTTGCTTTTCAAGATCGCTCTGCCATACTCGGCAACAATTGACATGCTGGTATTTTTTAACGTAGCATATGCCTCTCAACAGGAATCTGAGCAGTCTTGCGCACAAGAATTGAGTACCAGAATGTGCTTGAATGCAGCGTGAAGCTGACAGGTGGTTTGACAAGATTATGGGATGCATCGTAGACGTGTTGGTTATACTATCGAGTACCACTGTTAGGAACAGCATGTGCATTGGTGCTCTGCACCTCCTCCACTGCATATGAGCAGGCACAGCACTTAGATCACATGGCAGGGACCTTGTCTGCAAAGTAGGAAATAGCTGTGCATTGTGAAAATTATTCAAATTTCAAATAGAAAAAAAGTAAGAGCTGGGTTTTGTTGGATTAACATGACATGGTTCCTTGGCTCCGGTACATGGGAGAAGGTAGGGAGCACTGCTTGTGAATGTGGGCTGAGACAAGGAGGAGATTGTCTCCACTGTTAGTGACATTTGCCGTGTGGTAATACGAAATAGGACAATTTAACTTCTGGTAATTTCTCCAATGATTAACTAGTTTGAGAATTTCTTTTTGCAATGTTCTCCTTAGGTTCCACCTTACAACCTTTAGAATACAAGCAAAATTTGCAGTGGGGGTCTGGTTTACATTATGAAGTGTTTATTCATTACATTACGAAGTGTTTTGCAGTAACTAACAGACATGTCCTAAAATTCAAGCTTCATGTGTTTTCTCTCAGACAAACATTTCTCTCTTTCTTGCCTCAGAGAATGTAGAGGTGAAATTAGTGGCATGTCACTAATGCATGTCAAGCAGCGAATATTCGTGCAGCAATCTCTCTCATTGTGTGGCAGCACTCTCAGAGCATATTTCGGTATTCCATCCTGAACTGTGAATAGAAGTAGAGCATCTAACTGGGGTACTGAACCGTACATTGACCTTGAATGATGCGCACGCAGTCTTCACAGTAACACAAGCAGCAGTTGCTTCCCTTATCTTTAAACTCCTCTGTAATTGACTATACAGTAGACTCTCAGCTAACGGAAATCTCTTAAACGGAACTGCTGCTTAAACGGAACAAGTGCTCCTAATATGATTGGTTTCGTACTTGGATTTTGCACCCCTGCTCTCCTCTCAGTAAACGGAACTCCTCTTAAACGGAACACATTTTCCTGGTCCCTTCAGGTTCCGTTTAACGAGAGTCTACTGTACATAGTCATTTTGCGATTGAGTTTGGATGATCGAGAGTACCCTTTAATGTGCCCTGGTATGCAATGAGTAAAGCTCCATTGGCCATTTCTGAAAAGTGTTGCAGTAGCCCGTGACTGAAAAGAGAGCTTGCTTAAACTGCCTCGAGTAATTTGTCTTTCTTCTCTCTTTCTCTGAGCAGGAAAGTGATTGGAGAGCTTCAAGCAGTCGTGTGCCTTGATGACCTCGGCATCACGTCTCTTCCACCCAGAGAGCCGGTAACCTTTTTTATAAGTGGTGTGTGTAGCATGAACACTGGCTTTTTTTTTTTCTTCTTTTTCTCTTTGTTGCATCGACCAAAGGAAACCTGAAGTGGGGGCCTAGGTATTGTGCCAGCCTTCCTTGCCCAATTCTCTCCTTTTTTTTTACACTCCATGGAATTCTTGAGTTAAGACAGTATAAGAGGGACTCGATGAGTGTTTGCACGCTCCCATTCATGAGTTAAGGAGAAAAAAAAGCAAAAAGTAGAGTGTGTTGAAGAAACATTAAAGGACCACTGTACGAGGAGAAAGAAGGAAAATTGGAAAATAGCAGTAAACAGGGCATTATTATAGTGGCTGCACCAGCTGAGAGAAGACATTTAGATGAGGGGATGTGGGGGAAGTAAGTACATCGCGGTCTTTTGTGTGTTTATTCTCATTGAGTCCCATTGAAAAATTTGAACTCGCTACAAAGCCACGACAGCTTGCCAGCTCACAGGTGTCATGCTTCAAGAGTCCTCATGCCCACTCAAACTTTTGTTTATGTGATGCATTGTTCAAAGCTGCATTTTCCATAGGTTGGCACATTGAACAGGGCACTCATGACTGTACTTTTATAGGTACTAAAGAAACGGGCTTATGTCGTTGCCACTTTGACAGTGTCGAGGTATTTTCAGCGTTGTTCTGAATTTTCGTGGTTTTGAAGTGATGGGTGTTTTGCTCCTGTTGCAGCCTAGCAGCTTGGGTGATGCAGCCAGTAAACCTCCTCAGGCACAGGCCGCAACAGAGTCGCAGGAGCGGGAAATCTTTAAAGTAATGACAGAGCTTGAGCTGTGGAAGGAGCAGCAGGAGATAATGTTCAGAGCCCGGGTGAGTGCTTCATTCTTGGACTTCCCTAGCTATTCGAATGTTTCACATATAAAAAACACATCCTGCACTGCTTGTCGTAGGCCTGTTAGTTTGAAACATTCATAAATGATTGTTTACACGTTCATTCATTCATCGTGTGTGCATGGCTCTTCTGCTTATGCAATACTGAGTGGAATATTTCACTTGAGGAGCTATAGTTCCTGTACTAAATTTTTCTGCTTTTTACATTCCTTAATAAATTCATGTTCTGTTGTATTTTGTGGCAATAGTCACTTGTTAAATGTGTATAAAACTCAGCACTTCCCAAACCTTGTTACTATACTACCCACTAAACCGAAATGCTACGTTGCAACATGAAATTCTGAAGCCCCCCAGATGCATTACGATCAGTGATCATGAAACAGTGAACAGATTGTCTTCTGTGTGGCTTGCAGTTAAAAGAAAAAGAGGATGCCCATCTTCGTGCTCTTACAGAGGAGTGGAAGCGGCAGGATTTCGAGCGAGACACTGTTCTAAGGAGAAAGGTAGGTGTCCCGCAAAACTTATTGCAAGTGTTGATTTGTGAATACGCAGGCAAGATCGTTTGCCAGATCCAGCAGCGGAGCTTGCTTGGTCGTTCAGTCCTGTCGTCACGTTCCATCAAGACAGTAGCAAATACTAGTTCCAGGGGTTTGTGGGTGTGAGACGTCCCCAGTGTTAGGGAGCAATTCTCTTAAAGTGTGGCCTTCGCAGGAATTGGCTCACATTGAGTCAGAATTCACCCTTCATGCTGCGTCTTTGACTGCTCAAGAGAGAAAGAAATTTGATGAGAGGGAAAGACGAGGAGGTTGCCAAGTACAAGGTCTGGCCTGTTGCCTTGTACTGGGTGCACTGAGATATGCTTCTTTATAAAAGGGAAAGTTTGTCATTCAACTGACAGTTGGTAAAGCTACAGAGAAAGCCAAAACAAATTCCTTGGAAAACGAAAGTTTTGCAGTTGGAAAAAGTTTGCCCTTGTCCGGGCATCAAACATTGAATGATTGCCTTCTTGAGGCAGCTGTTCTACCACCTAAGGCAATCAAGAGGCTCGCAGATCACGGAGCAAAACAGAATTTTTCAACAACTCAAAGCACAGGGGCAAAGAATATGGTAGATCAGTGCTGAGGAAGCTTGCAACATGGAGAAAAAATTAATTTTTTTTATGAAAAGGAAAGTTCTTCATCCACCAGACACTAGCCGAGGCTACAAAAGAAATCGGTTTCCTTTGTAGCTTTGGTTTGCGGGGGTTTGTTATCTCACAGGAGTACCGGTCACTACGGGTTTGGGCAAACAACCATACAGTAGCAACAGGGTGCACTGGAATCTCGACAGATTGCTCAGTCTTATCAAGTACTGTGTGCATGTTATATTGAAGAGCAAGTGTACTGTGTTTGTGCCTACATGGTATGGAAGCTTGCAATTTAGGCAAGTACTAGTGTGGTTTACTTACTGTAATTTTCTGTCTTCATTCTATTGATAACAGATAAAGGAGAACAAGGAACTAGAAGAGAAGCTCAGGTCACGCTTGAAAGAGGTTGAGTCGCGGGAAGAAGCCCACGCTCGGAGAGAGGCTGAGGTACGATCGAGTCTTTCACTGCTTGAAGTTTGTTTCACGTCAGTTGTTATTGTAAGATGTCAATCGAGTGAAACACTCCGAATTACTAATACTCTGTTTTTTACTGGATGTTGCATGCCCTTCGCAGGTGGTCTGGTATGGTTTGTTTTTGGTCATTGTGTGTTGTGATGAGAGCCCAGCTTGCTGCTGAGGGAAAAGTACAATAGACTACTCTTTTTGAGGCAACTAAAGAGCTTCAAAATGTTATCTCATGTTTAATAACAAAGTTGGCTTAATGGAAGTGCAGCGAAGCTATTAAAAACTAGGCAAAGGTCATCGAGCTGTTGAGGTTTAAGATGACGGGGTAGTTTGGAATGGCAGTCTTTACCATAAATCGCACTTCCGAATGTTCATTCGGAAAACATACAATTGTGTGTTCAATAAACCGGTTGGTAGGTTATGCCCAGACGTACATAATAATTTATGAATCTAAACTACACCCAGAAGATCTGTGGGAAACATAAATTTATAAACAGCATTAGAATGTGCAACCACACTAAAGCTAAGGTTGCACACTGTTGGTTGTGGATCAAACAAAGAGCCTCTATTGCTTGTGTGGATGTTTTTGCTTCAAAACAGAGGTTCAGAATATCGCTCTGAAACATGACATACTCAGGCGTTCATATTATCTTTCACTGATAGGTTTTCAGGCAAAAGGTAAGTCTTACAGCAGGTATAACAGATTTGTTCTTCAGCTCAGGCTTCACGTCTAGGGTAACCGGGAATGCAGTCAAAGCAGCTTTGGTTGTCTCGTGCGATTTTGTTTGTGTGGTTGACAATAAATTTGTGATCTGGCACTGCTGTCCATTGATTTAGTTTGATATCGACTACTAGGATAAGGTGTACCAGAGAAATATGAGGAGATTTTAATTGAGACTTTATATGGACACTTTTGCAGTTTGAAAAGCAAAAGTCTGAGTTCCAGTTCCTGAAGACCCGCCTTCAGAAAGAAGCGAAAGAAACACTGAGACGCTCACTAGAGGAGTACGAGCACATGCTGAACATTGAGAAGTGAGTACAGACCGTCTTTTTCCTAGGTCATTACATAGTATAATAAGAAGGTCGTCATTTCAAATGAAAGGCAAAGCATTAATAGCAATAGTGGTGTATTAGACAACTATTTATTCATTTTATATTAAGTTAGGTTTATATTAAGTCATGGGCAAAGGTAAAGGAAGATGCTGACCAAACACAAAAAGAATTTTAAAACAACAGAGGTTTCGGCTCTCATTTGGCAGCCTTGTTCACAATGAAGCAATGCCAGAAGGGGGGTGATTATGTACATGCAAATAAATCTAATTGCATATACGTAATAATAATTCATGAATATAAACTGATTCATTGTTTCGCTTTAGTGTCCCTTTAAGGAAATATCACTTAATTGAGATGGTTGAATGTAACACTTCTAAAAAATGATTATGTGCATATTTTAATCTAGTATATTTTTCTCAAGAATAACTTGCCGAACTAGTAGGTAATTGACTTTCTCGTGGTGAACACCACAAAGAAGAGAGAAAAGAACACGAACACTGCGCTGACCAGTATTTTTGTTGTTGTCGTTGTTACTATTACATGTGAAAGATAATGTTTACGTACGAATGCATTGTCATTTATAGCTGGGTGCTTTCTATTTGAAATGTGTAAATCTGCTTGAGAACTTAGTTTCTCACAAGCGCTCTATACAGCCAAATTCTTCTTGTCTTTCTTTTTTGCTTTATGCAGAAAAAAAGTTCTTGAGCTGGAAGCCGAAAAGCATAAGTTGAAGAGACAGGTAAGATGGGGTTTTGCTTGGCCCTCATTAGTGTTATGCTAAACAGAACAGGTTTTATACAATACAGAGATATCAGGAAGGTTTTATAAGAGATAATGCTGCTAAATTCGCGTGAAGTACTGTCTGGCATAGGCGTGCCAAATGGCGGGGGGGGAGGCAGGCACCCCCACTTTGTTCATCTGCCCGATACCTTTACTCAGTCAGAGTTTTCCTGTCATTGTTTAAAGTACAAGGTTCATGGCCATGCAAGTTTTTTACTATAATGGTGGCCGAGAACCCCTGATGTTGCATTCCAAAAGCCGTTTACTTCCCACCTTTACCCCTGGAAAGCTGGGGACCAAAGGCAGGCCACTGTGAGAAGCATTTCATCACTTCATTTTAATTTCGGACGTGGAACTGCGGGGAAACTTTGCCCCCTTTGCAGAAATATGCATTCAAGTTATTTGTACACATTTCTGGAGTTTAATTTTACTGACTTAAGCAAATACTGGGTCCGTGGCTGCATGAACTGCAATGCTGTAAAATGGCCATAATGGGGCAGCATGTGCCTCTTGAAACGAACGCTAACTTTTGTAAGTATGCTAGGTATTATAGAAAAACTGCAGCACATTACCAATCTTTGTCTTCACATAATAAATGTCAAATACAACGACAAAAGGATGGTGTGCAGATAGCCCATTGAATGAATCCCAAAATTTCAAAGCTTCTGTGCTGTGGGCTTCGAAACAGCTCAAGTGAATGTTGCATTCACTTATGCCACCCTGGGCACTTTTCTTGTTACCGTTGAAAATTGTTAAGAAAGATGCATTCTGCTTGTTTACTCCTCTTTCACAAGCTTGTTGCGGTGATACTCGCAGATTTCCGATCTGGAAGCCAAGCTTCAAGAGCGTGAAAAGCTCTTGGAAGAATTGAAGACCAGTCAGAGAGACGCTTTCTCACAGGAGCTCAAAGTTCAGATAGACTACGAAAAGGCGCTTGCCGAGAAGGTGAACGTACTGGTCTTTATTTGGCGCACGTGGCATGCATGGCAGAATTCCTGCAAACAGAAAGATAATGTGTATAAGCTATTACAACTTCATGTATAAATGTGGATGTGTTTATTTATGTCTGCTATGGCTGCAGTGATAGCAAAAGTGTTAAAAGTTTGACTGTCTACTTATGAAATAAATACAATATTGCATGTGCAGCACCGTTTTAGGAGCCAAGGATTGGCCTATTCCCAAAATTCTCATAGGGCAGAAGCCACTCCAAAGGCCACTCCATGAATAAATAAGACTACAAACAAAACACAGACTGCGTTGGAGTATTTTTTAAATATGATCCATCCTATCATTCTTTCTTGTGATCACAGTCTTGTTAATTGTTGCACACACCCGTTCATTCTCATTACAGAGAGGTATAGAGGTAAAGGGTTAGTTTTTCCCAACTTCAAGTTAATCTGCATTAATGTTGTCAATAAAAAAGGCCCATTCAAACTGGCGACTCGGAGAGGCCACATGACAGAGTAGGGACATAGGCACAATTTTTTTCGGGGGGGGGGGGCACCTCCTTGATCTCAGTGGGGTACGGGCAGGGAATTGTGGTCTAGTGTCATTTTGTGCTCTGTATACCATGGGAGAAAAAAATGGGGGGGGGGGGGGGGCACGGGCTCGGTGTGCCCCCCCCTCCCCCTCCAGCTACGCCACCGTGACATATTTGTAAATGGTTACTTTGTTAGAAAAAAGACTGTTTTGAATCAGTTGCTCGCTGCTTGATTTTCAATCATCAGAGTTCTGAGTGCTTCTGTGTGCATTTCTTGCTCACTGACTGTCGATCTAGATGGATGTATGCATATTAAACGGGCAGAATTTGTTGATGTGTGGTACTTTAAAAAGAATACGAGCGAAGCAACCTTCTCATATCCTTTTTTCTAAAGCTTTTTTATGTTTCTTTTCTCTTTCTTTCAATTAAACTTAAATAGTAGGAACATCAACTGTTCTGCACAATTTTAACACACGTTTCAATTTCTGTCCCTCAAGGTGCAATTATTAAAAGAACTGCATGAAGCATTGCGTCAGAAAGAACAGTACAAAGAAAAGTGTGATCACGCCGAAAGCCAGCTTGCAGCTTGCAAGCAACGTTTGAGGCAGACGCAACAGCAAGACCTACAAGATCGGCACGATGAAGTGGAGAGGCTTTATCAACAGGCCAAAGCGCGCTATGAAAGGGATCCTTCAGCCATGGCGACCTCTGCGGGTTTGCGTCCACTGAGGTGAAAATTCTCTTTTACTTTTTTTTTTGCTTTGAAAAGGACACTAAAGAGAAAAAGAATTTTTCTCATATATAACTAAATTACTGCTTCACAATACCGAAACCACCACTCTTATCGCAAGAAGACGCTTGGTAAGAAGAAAATGTGAAAAAAAAATGCACGTGGCGCCGCTGTCTTGAAATTCCCGCACCAGCTTGCCGTGATGTTCAGTTGTCCTTTTTCTGCGTCAAGTGAAAGGTCAAGCCCTGAAGAGCCTAGAAGAGGTAGTGCTAAGCGTGAGTGCGCCCTGAAAAAGTAATTGCAGCATGTTTTTAAAAGCTAGTTTCGGTTCCTACTGTACCCTGACGTCACAACATGGTATGAACTTCTCGTCACGTGCTAGCACAATATATAGTGACGTTTCCACGGCTGCCCCGCACCGTGGCTCCGTTGGTGACGCACAAGCGGCCATTTTGGAAGCTTTGATGACGCACATGCGGCCATCTTGGATATTTTCGTACCTAACGTCATCACAACTAGCCAGACTGCTGCGTGAAGTCACCAGAATTTGTACTGAAGCCTGATGTCAAGCTAGTGTTGATGTCAGTAGGTGCGCCATGGAAAAATTGACTTTAATATCAATTTAAAATATCATGTCAGCATTTGCTGAGCTCCGCACTTGCTCAAAGCCGTTTTTGCATACAGGAGATTTGTGTGGCAGAGTAAACTCGCCTTCGAATAAAGGTGTCAGTATCCCTTTAAAATTATTTACATTGTGTTCTAAGGGACACAAAGTGTCAACATAACAAGTTTCAGAAAATTTCACTGAAGCAATGCAATCATAATATACAAAGAGACTTTGAAATTTGTGACATGTCGATGACATTCACATGCTGAAATTTCGGCTCGAAATTCAGAAATAAAACTTTGACCTTTATTTTTTCATCCAATAATTAACCGACCATGGCAAAATTCATGGCAAGAGAGTTTTGAAGGAATAATTTATCTGTCTGAACTTATTTAATGTTTCACTTTCGTGTTGCTTTAAAGAAGGGGTATAAAAGCAACAAATACAACTTGTGGACAACCTCATGGTAGATGCTACCGCTGCTACCTCGCTGACTCAATCAATATTTGCATCATTTAGATTACGATGTTGCATCAGATGTACATTCCACATACCCCTCCCCATTGTTTAGTTATTCGGTGTTGCATGAGCGTGCTCAAGTTTTCATTGTCATATTGTTTGTGACAGCAATATGTGTCGTATTAACATAAAGCAATCTTTCTCCAGCATAGCTCTGATGCAGTGGCTGCCAACTTCTCAGTAACACATGCTCTGTTTGTTTAATGCAGCCCGCCAGACGAGGGGGCTTCGTTTGCAACGCCAGAGAAGACATCGCCGACACACCACACGCCAACTGTCGAGGCCATGAGAGAAAAGTTGGGAGGATTACAGCTCACAGCTACATCTCTGCAAGCTCAAAGGCAGGACCCTAGCTCGCCCGTTGTCTTGGAACAGTCGCCACCCGGTGCTTCTGCAGCCTCCACTTCCTCGTGGATGGAGCACATGCGGAGGCTCATTGAAGAACGAGACACCCTACTCAATTCTGGCGTGTATAGCAAGGAGGATGCAATTATTGTTGAGTTGAATAGGCGCATTGCTGACACTGTCAGAAAGCATGTGTGAGCTGCTGAAGGCTAGCAGAAAATGCAAAAAGTAGGGTATACGATTCCTATCAGCTGTATATTTTACATGAAAAAAAAAGGACTTATGTATGCTTATATGTCTGATTTGCCGGCACCTGCAAACTTTTTATTTGAGAGTGCATATAGCCTTTATGCGCAATTCCCTCTCCACTTGCTGTACTTGGCAAATAGGCAGAGAGTGTGTTGTAGTGCTCAGGGCAGTGTTTGCTTTGACTTGCAGTGGTCATAGAGATGGTGGGACTAGCTAAGTTGTTGTTAAATTAAGTTTACCACAGGTTACTTGTTGAGCTCTCGCGCTCTGCTTTATAAACACATGCGGCCAGGGGTTGATGACTTTAGTCACGTGGTGATATTTAATTGCATTTGTTAGTTAAGTCCACCAAAAAGGTGTACTCAATTTAAGATGATGTAAACATTGAAAAGGCTTGCATTTTGATTCCACTAGTTATCGTAACATTTTTTTTAGTCTTTTCTGAAAGTATGTTCTGTTGCTATGATTTTTAAAAGCTTAACCTTATGCTATAATGCATGTTCATAATTGTCTTGGCTAAATATCATTGCATAGTGCTAGGCACGAAACACACATTACTGCAGTCTGAGAGGCTTTTTTCTTATTTCTACAGTTGAACCCCTTTATAAGAGGCATGCATGGGGGAGAAATTCTTGCCTGTTATATGAGGTGTCTCTTATAAGCAGGGTACTAAGTTATGCATTTTCCTATCAACCCTTACTTTCATGTAGCACACTGGTGTCTTATACCCCATGTGTCTCTTATATCAGTGTCTCTTATAAAGGGGTTCAACTGTATTAGCCTTCTGGAGGGCCTCAACATTTCACAGTGTTTAGTAAAAGTCAGGAAGCACCTACATATAAACAATTAGACATCTCTCTCTTCTTTTTCTGTGCATGCAATGGGTCTTGAAATAAGTGTTCATGAATACATCAGTTGCCTTCACACTGAGCTAAGAGGAGGACTATGTCACTGTACAAGTTGTAACCGCGTTTTCAGTGCATGCATTAACAATGTAATGCTCTCAAAACCCATCTCAAGTTGTCACGGTTGCAACCTCAGCGCATTAAAAAAATACTTAGATGTGTAGTTGAACAAGAAATGTTTATCAAGAAAGTTATATGAAGAAAGTTAGCACAGGTCCGCCCATATTGTATAAACAGGTTGGTGCGCTTTCTACATTCTTTAAAGTGCCTGCTGAGAATACATGCACATGCGAATGGCATTGGAAGTAGTGCTTTGACATTGCTTTGTCTAAATTTATTTTCTTCAATTGTGTGTCTATAGGCAGCGTGATGAGGCTGTTGGCATGATATTTTGCTGTCTACTTGGTTGAAAATGTGGATTTGTTTGGTGCGAAGCTGCAGCAAAGAGCATGTTGCACTTTAAAGAAATCTAAGCCAGCCTCTGAATAAGCATGATGTGAATCAGTGACGATTTAGAAAAAAAAAAGTGAGCATTTTTGCATTTATGTGACGGAAACTGGAAAATGAAATTAAGTACAAGAAAACTGCACCTTGTGGTTCCACGAGCAAAACAGTGTATTATAATGTCGCCTGTACAGTTGATCATGTTGAAGTATCATGGTGCATGTGTCATGCTGCATGAAAAATGACTCCTGTTCAAACGTGATTTAGACGATTTTAACCTTTAATACATACTTAGAAGAGTATTTAGATTTGCTGTAAAATAGAAATTATGTCGGTTGCTTGTGCAAGTTATTTACTTTGTTTCGTCGTTGATGTAAACAAAATTGTGCCAAGCAAAATGAGGAGTGCCTCATAAGTGAAAATTGTGCTTGTACATATTAATCTCAGAGTGACTGTTTCTCATATGATAGATGTGTACAGAGACCAGAGGTACTCACATTTGCTCACACACAGCCACTGAGTCACATCCAAAGCTCATGTGAAATAACGTGATGTCTTCTTATTTATCTCTCTCATTTGAGGTTTGTCACCACCGCTCAAATTTTATACTGTATAAAGCTCAGAATGCTGTTTTGTCCAAACAATTTTTTATGACTGTGTCAGTATATTGCATTTTCTGTTCAATCTAAATGACAGAAATGTTGATGCGTACAGAATATTCTTTATTAACAGAGCAATGCAAGTTATTTTGTCTGACATTGTGTTGTCAGTGGCATGTAAATAATGAGGTCACGTGCTGTCTTCCTCTGTGCATGTTCATGTGCTGCGCATGTTCGCGATGTAAATTAGAATATATGTTTTCAAACATGTTGAAACTAAGGCCTTGTCCACACTGGCATTGTGTTGAGACTGCTCATGTCTGCATTTGCGTTTCTATGTGCAGTAGGTGTGTGCATGTAAAAGTTAAATTGTGTTGCTCACTCATATTTATCATAATCGGTGCTTTTTTGTGGACGTAAAGCCGAACTTCAACACTGCAGCTGTTGTCCACTATTAATTTCGTGAGCTTAGTGGGCAATCCAAGTACATTATCAACTTGTTTGTATTAATTTTCCTTGCAATAGTGTTGTCCACGAAGTTTAGTGTTAATATTTTCAAGGGGAAATGCTGAAACATAGAGCCATACTGAACATGCTCTTTCCAAAAATTGAACTTTGCTGTGGTGCTGGTGTGCTTCAAAAGTGACAAGTCACTGTTGGTGCTAACTTCACCTGCAAAAAGTGGTGATATAAGTGAAAGTTATTGAATGCATTTACCATGCAGCAATAAATGCTCATTTCAACAGTTGTGTGTCTGAGTTTATCAGGATAGGTAGCACAGCGTAAGCCTACAACGGCCCACTGTAACAATAACGTATGAAAATATGATGCATGCATGTGAAACAGAGTAAATACATGGCACTGTACACGAAAAAGTTGGTGGAGCATGAACAGTGTGGTTTATTGCAAAGCATGATACTCAGAGTTCTATTTATCATCACTAATTACTGTAATCAACATTTGACTTGTGAAGCAGCAGAATTGTGTGAATTTTGGATTACAAGTTCATGCTAAAGGATGGGTGTTGCTGGCTTAAAGCTAGCACATATTTGCCAATATTTTATGACTGACATCTACATCAAAAATGGGTAAACATATAAATTGGTGCACACACTGCTCCTTCCAACTTTAACTCAAAAATTCACAGTTGGACACTGTTTTGACTGCTGCATAGTCTTACAATTAAAACTGATTAATAATGTCTTGACTCTTTCACAAAAGGTGAAGTGTAAGGTTAACTTGACTAATGCTATTGATCTCTTGAATGGTATACTGACAGCATGTTGGATATCTATGGTAATAGTGTTCACTGTTATTTTTGTTTTACTCAGCAACCACCAGCAGCTTAGCAAACCTTCTCGGCTCCGATACACACAACACCGAAAGCTGTCACTCGCCACAAAACCAAAAGGGTCTAAAATCACATGAAAGTAAGGCGACAACCTGAATTGCAGCACTTCCATTCGTAGTGGCCATGTTTTCTGTTTTGCAGCATCGCACCCGCATATGTCCGAAAAATTGAGCAACACGCGGTATAGCGTCGTCAATTTCGGTCGCCGCTATGCATTGGCTGGACAAAAGCCTTTCAAATCGGTTCTGTCTCTCAAGATTCAAATAATTTTGCAGAGCTAGTAGCGGTGCGGCTTAGAAAAGTGAGAGATTGTTGTGTTTAGTGCTACCGCGTCTGCGGCTACTCGTGCTTGTCACTTGACATGCGGCAATGACAAAAACACTAAATCTGGCACCAACACGCGGCAAGCTCAGCTTACGGAATTACGTTGCAAAGGCGAGGAAAGCATTTGGGCGCACCCTTTCCCCCGAAGCCGCTGCCGGAAAATGCGCTGCTCTACCTCCGTGGCCACTGTCTGTCGTGTGGTTTGAAAAATGCGTTCGCATAAACCGCTTGCAACTCAACCACCAACACCAGCAGAATTTTCAACTTGTAGTGTCGGTCCTCGTCACTGGCAGCAGTGAAGCTTCATTATATTGAAATCACAAACATGCTGCATTATACTGAGATGAAAAAAAGCGTGTTCTAGGGATACGAAGTAAAATGTGATATACCTCGTTATATCAAGAATTTCGTTATATAGAGGTTTAACTGTGTTGTGCACATCTACATTTATATCACCTCCATAAAACGCACATTCTCAAATAACCAGTGCTTTATAGGATGTTATTTATGGTATGCACGGGAAAAATCGTGTGGTCCAGATGTAGCACTTGGAATAGTGCCACATCAATATGGCACTCCTTTGTCTGCAGGATGCCAAAATCGTCAAGGATTGCCAAGACAATAAATCGACAATTGTACAGCTACACACACAACAGTCGGCATAATCATGTTCTTCAAGATTACAGGCTTGGTTTGCATGAGCACAGCAGAATATGTATTGCCGTGACCCAAGCTTGACCTCCATGTGGAGCCAGCATGCTTTTCACATGAGCTCCTTTTGTGCAAATACAAAGAAATGAATTACAGGTGTCTATAAGAATCTAAAAGGATTTGAACAACTTTGTTGATTACTTTGCAACTGATCTTTGAATTGTTCTCATTACTTGCCAAGGTCACACTGCTAGCTTGGTGGATGCTTGTGCAAAAATCAAGGCTTGTTAAAGGGACATTGCAACACTATTTCAGTTGCAAAATTTCAATTTACATATTATTGCTATGAATATACTAACCATATATTAGTCTGCTGTACGTAGCTACGAGCCCACTATATTGCAGTAAGTATACCTCTTGCTCTTTTGTACTAGACTTGCAGAACACCAGTTGTTCGGCAATCTGCCTTTTTCTCATTGCCACGGCGCATGTACCCTTCCCCTAGAGGAAACATCGAGAAACACTTCTCGATCTCAGAAGCTTTTGTTCTGGAAGTACCGATTGTCCCAACCAGAACGCTACCATAATGCCACGGGCAGCACAGGAAAATGTAAAAGGTGGATCATGCACTGTCGTGAATTTCACAATCTTTGATCAGAATGAAGGATTCTGCACGTGTGCACTTTTTAATATTGAATCTTGTCTTCAACAAGCGGAGAAGGTAATCATTGAACACTTGGCAGTGCTGTTTACCAAGTGTTCTATCCACTGCTAAACACAAACTTGGCAACTTGTCACAAAGCTGGCAAATAAGTGACAAAAACAGAGTTCTGCACTATCGAGTTCATAACTTGAGAACTTGTCACTTGCATGCAGTTTTACAACTATGGGTATATTTACACGCAGCTAGAATGACATTGTGCAAGCTGCCTTGTTGAGATTCTTGTATGCTACTGTGCGTATATATTACCTGAACTCGGCAACAATGCCTCAGGGGCTTTGGAGGCTCACGAAGTGTGGTAGTATGCAAAAAACAGGCACAGGATCACTTCAGAACCTGTGAAGACAACTCTCTTGCAGAGCTGCCTACGTGCAAACTTTCATTCCCAGTATGTGCGATGCTAAGCTCACACTTTCTGCCATTGCACGTGCAAATCTCTTGGGACAGCTGATGGGTCTGCCAAACACCATCTATTGACAAGCTTAGGCAGTGCAGATGAGAACCTTAACAGACTGCTCTATTTATGTAAACAATGAAGTAGTAAAGCATCGGGCTGACATCTTGTCAAGGTAACTCATGGGCTACAAATGTCTTCTGGACAGCATAATAGCAAATTGCCATATATTACCCTCACGAACAGCTTTTGTTCACATCAATATGGTCAAGACCATAGTGTCATCATAAACAACAACAACAAAGAAAAAAGGCACCCATAATATGCAATAAGACTGCCCCACTTCTGTAGTAGCAGTGCTGTTACCTAACCAGATGTAAAAAAAAAAGAGGCCACATTCTAACGTTCCATTCGGCAATAAGAAACAGTTCCGAAAGTAAAATTGTTTTGTTTAATGGTCGGAGAATAATAAAACAGGCTGATGGTAACGAAGGAGTGAAACAAAATAGATTGCTGAACGAGTTGTTATATGTATGCATTGGTTGAGCCCTCGGCACATTCACACACACATATATAACACATACACTCAAACCTCATTATAACAAAGTCACATCTGCCACGAAAGTAACTTCGTTATATCCGAAAATTCGTTATAAACGATTATTTGCAACACTGTATACATGACAAGACTATTCATTTACTTCGTTGTAACCAATAATTCGTTATATCCGTGTTTGTTATATCGAGGTTTGAGTGTATCTGCAACTGTTTCAACATCTCAAAATACCCACTCTCCACACCACCATTTATTTTTGTGCTTTGGCAGCCACAGGTAGGAAAAGTGCACACTGTTTGCATACTAACACTGAATTATAGTTGGACAAACAATAAAATATATTTATTCACTCACTCATCCATACAGCACTGTAGCCTGCAGAAGAGAAAAGGAGAGGAGCACGTGAGTGGAGAAGAGAAAATGCTACAAAGCTACACTGCAGAATGTAGCAAAGAGCGACACGTAGGAACATGAGAAGGCCAAGATGAGAGCAGGGAGACGATTGGGAAAAAAAAAGAAAAACGTCCTTCAACAGCCTGACAAAACGCTGGAAGCCGCGTGTCCATAGGCAGCGAAAGACTTGAGGAAGTGGTACACGGCACCAGGATGGGGAAAAAAAAAGTTCAGAAGACAACTTTCAAGGAAGAAAGGTGCTTCGTCACTGCCTGTTCCAGTTGACAAGCTGCCGCAGACCTCTTTTTATCCACTTTGGATTTGTACAGTATATACAGAGTCGGGGGCAAAGGTGGCAGCCGCTGCATAGCACCAGGACACCATACTTGACACCATCTAATCACATGTCGCTCTTGATCTGTTCCACCTGGGTAGGGGCACTTGTTTCTTGGAGTGGCCTCCTAAACAGCAGGATGTGTGGCTCTGCAGAAATGGGAAGCGAAAATGCCATTTCAGGCGATGGCTCCAGATGCTTAAAAAGCCTCCCATAGCCATGGGCTACATATGCTCATGAAAGAAGTCGTGGTTAACTGTTTAAATATTGTAAATATCTATAGTAAGACAATTGGGACGAGTGAACAAGTTTGCAGAGTGCAATGCTCCGCGGCTATCGCAGTTTTTTTTTTTTTTTTTTGCCACATCAAGGACAAAGGTCACCTGATATTGCAACTATGGACAACTATGCCTTGACTGTTTCATATGGTCAAACTTTGTAACTTCAGAACACTTTTTGTCATTTGGCCTGCACCCAAAATCCTGACATCATGTAGTGAAGCACTACCTTTGAGTGGCTAGCCACAATGCCCATCACTCGAATAAAATGTCACACACGATGCCACATTACACAAAATTGAAAGTATTCCCAAAACTGACTAAACTGTTCTACCTAAAAAGACGTCCAAGAATTGCACCGGCGCCCACAAAACTCTTGGCATACAACATGTTCGTAAGACTAGCATTAGAATATGCTCACGTAGTTTGGTTTCCATATTAGAGGCAGTACAACACCAAGCCATAAGGTTTGTACACAAGATCGAACGCAGGACTCTCCCACTAACCTTCTGGCTTATTCTTGCATGATAAACTAACTACTAGAGCAAAAGAGGTACGCATAAAGTTCTTATACCAGTTGCTGCATGACTACTACAAGGTAGATGTGTCACACTTTCACAGTGGCCCCCTACTCATCATAAGCACAAGTACAGTCTGAAAGAACATTCCTCGAACAGCGACGTGTTTGGGAAATGGTTTTTTTCCACTGACAATACACAAGTGGAATAAACTACATCCAAGTGTTACTAATGCCGACATATTATCCGCATTCATGGCAATGTTAGAAACTAGGCGTAACCTATAGTAGTAAGTCATTTTTTCGCATACTTTGTTATTTTCCCTTTCCTATTTTTTGCCCAGTGCATTGTAACAGGCCAGACAGTACTTGCTCATGCCGACCTCTCCGCCTTTGTTTTGGTAAAATGAATGGATAAAACAATTTTTTTTTTTCGTTCAGTCCATTGCTGAAATACCTGGCTTGGCATGCACAAGTAATTCAAAGTGAAAAAGACATTGCAACGATGTTGACACTACCTTTTTTCATCGGGTTCATTCGAAGTGAAAAAACATTGCCACGGTGTTGACACTACCTTTTTTCATCGGGTTCTCATCGGGTTCATAGGTTAACATAAGAGGAGGATGGGGACAGAGGTTGAAGTGGCGGAATATCTGTCCTTGCCTAAAAGCTGCTCTGGTTTAACATGCAGTATAATAAATGAGTCATCCAACAGTCTGTTGTATTCGCATGAGGAATGGCATGGGTATAATGAGAACAGTTTACGATAACAGTTTTGGAAATTGATTCATTACTGGAAGAGATAGAAAGGAGTTACTATCAACATGGAGACTCTCCCCCTTGTTTGCTTTGACTGGTGTCTGCAAGCGGCATTTTTCGCCTTCTTTGCATATTTCTTCACCTTCTCATGGACACCACCCCCATTTCTTGCTGTGCAGCGTATTTCCAATGAGGAATTTCGCATTCAGCATTGGATGATTAACTGAAATTGCAAGTCATGGTTGGCAGCGGTGCAAACAGTGCACCTTTTGAAAGGTCTATAAAAAAATTATATATACATCAGGATGCCAAAATTTCTTAAAATTTTCCGTCATAGCATCTTTGCAATATGGTTTTCGGCTAGGACGTTCCACAGGAACTGCAATTCTTTATTGTAAAGAACTTAGTTTAATAAAGCAGGAGCAAAAAGCTTGCACTCGTTATTTACATAATTTTTTTTTTAGGAAATTTGGTCAGTTTTCACTGCACTTGATCCAAATAAAGTTAGTCAAGAACAAATCGGCCAAATAATGCTGTGCGACATTAAGACAAATAAAGACTGCTTTTTGTGAAATCGACATGTACGTGGAGAGGGATTTAAATGCTATCAAGTAGGTCTTTTTTGCAAACACGAAACAGTTCATATTAACACACGCAGTTTATCAGATCGAGTTCTTTAAATATTAACCCAGACATAAACATGGCAAAACACACCAGTTAACGAATATATGACTAAAAAGGGGTACCGAGAGGCTGATGGCAGTCAACAAGGTGACTCTCTAAATCTTACGCTACAAATGCTTCAT
Organism: Rhipicephalus sanguineus; assembly: GCF_013339695.2. Taxonomy (NCBI): domain Eukaryota; kingdom Metazoa; phylum Arthropoda; class Arachnida; order Ixodida; family Ixodidae; genus Rhipicephalus; species Rhipicephalus sanguineus. Next base: position 199,252,523 of record NC_051178.1, read on the forward strand.
TGGAAAGAAGGTATCACGTTCACAGTTATCCGACAAATATCGCCGGTTTATTCTTGCTCTAACTTGCCTTTCGCGCGTTTGTGGGCCGTGTCATTTGCACATGAGCATTCGAAGCCTTGCTATCTTACTCTACACATGAAGTATGCACACGTAAATAAATATATTGTATGTACCTAGCATTAATGCCGGCAAAGTGCAGTATAAAACGACAGCCAAGCAAGCGGGCCAAATTCAGCGATCGCAGGTGAGCTCATATCTGTCAACTATCACTGAGCGCAGTACAGCACGTCGGGCAAATACAGCAGAAAAGTAATAAAAATATGAAACTCGGCCGCCTTCTTAGTGAAAATATAAATAAGAAAACTTAGCCATTATGACGAGGCCGTGAGTCATATATGTAGGTCATAGTCCGAGAACTCACCGGGTTCGTGAATCATGTAGTGCACCCATCCCTGACTCTGCTGCACGCCAATTCCTCTCCATTCACTTTCGGACATGAGGTGCGACTTGGGGACGAGCTTGGCGATTTCTTTCGGTAGGACTACATGCCTGCAACGGAAGGCAATCGCATAATCGTCGTCACTGCTAGTGGCGACTGCCGCCGCGAACACTAGCACTGCCACTGGATGCGCTGGGCGGCGTAAGAGGCTCAGGCATCACATAAATCATGACGACGCAGTCAAAACTGGCGAAGTACGCTTCGTGGGGGCGTCTAGAACCTCACGACAGCAAAAGTCGCGCCTAAAAAGACAGAGCGGCGAATAGTGGTCCGCCATGTCAGCCTCGAGCTGCCGGCGTTCGAAAGCACGGGAAGCTGCCTGTTCCTTACCTGTACTCAAACTTTTCGTCATAATACTTGTCCGAGTAGTATATGCTCTTGTGTGACATCGTGAGCAGCAACTGTTTAACGTCAATACGCCAGGAGAACAAAAGCAGAAAAACTGGGACCGCCAAGCAAGCGTCGACAGCTGCGGCGAGTGTACCGAACTTTTGAATATCCCACAGCTGCTTCGATTGGCTCGCAAGGTCCGCGTGACCTCGTGAGTGGTTCGAACGTGACGTCACGCTATCACTTTACCCTCTTCACCATCTTCACTCCTGTGGTGAGAGGTATTTGATCGCGAAAGGACAGTCGGTGCCAGTAACAAATATAAGCCGTATTATAAGCATAAACAATAGCAGCACAAAATAATGCAAATATAAAAGTGGCACAGAATAACAACCTAAGAGCAACTGCGGAACTGTTGTGACTGTTGCGAATGCACCCGATCGCACTGATCGCAGAGCCAACGTGTGGTTTGTTGGCATTTGCGTCTTATAATCGTCAATGATTTGTGACTTTTCGCTACGCAGTGTAGCAGCTGTGCGGCAGTGTTGGACTAAACAGCCGAGTAGTTTATTGATGTGGTCTGTGTCACCGCGAGTAGTGTTTCTACGTTCGACGCAGCGTTTGTCACTGCGTCCGAGTGATCGAAGTTTTTGAAGACAGTTTAAGCGAGAAAAACTAAATCGCTTTTGCGGATCTGTATAGTTCAATCACACTTGTTGCGACGGAACTACAAAGCGACATCGGATTGGAAAAGAAATCTGGCGTGTAAATAGAGCCGTGTTTATTCCGCAGAGTGAGCCATGAGTGACCAATGGGTTGGATGCGTTGTTGTCGTCGAGTGCGGGGACATCCTTGGCACGTATCAAGGAAAGATCGAAGGTGTCGATACAGACAAGCAGCAGATCGTGTTGTCGCAAGCATCTCGAAATGGCATCAAGTGTCACGTCCCACAAGTCACCATCTGGTAAAGAATCTTTGTCGTGGCATCCTTCGACATCTCGCGAGTTTTGCCGCTGTGCACGCCATAAAAATCTGAATTGCACATTTCGCACATCTGTAGACGAACAGGTGCTTGAATACAAAGATGTACTGCCTGATCTATAGAGAAATTTGTGTGCGTCTTCACCTTCGTTGTGTGTGTCACAGCGCGATTGTCATTGCTAAATGTCGACCTCAAGTGATATATGGGTTTTGTGATCAATTCATTGTTGAAATTTCTGCACGTGGAATCAGCAGACACAAATTGATCATTTAGGAAGCGGCTTACCATTATTGCTTTCCACCCTAAACCACATGTGAGCATATGTATATAAGCATACTGGAATTTTCACCATAATACATGCATGTCAGCAGCTAATCGGCATAACTAACTGAAATTTGATGCTGTAGACTGAGCCAGTGGAGGTCACTGTTTAATTGCAGTTAGGTACAGACTTTTATGTTAAGAATTGCGTACAAATAATTGTAACTAATCACACTTCTTTGTTTTTTAATTACACAATCCTTTTCAGACGGTAACACTCACAGTAATTCAGCTACCTTCTTTTTTAGTAATCACTTACGTTATTATAAAGTGGTGTAATGGTGGACATGGCTCTCAGCACTTGTGGGAATTACAGTGGAATGCCTTCAGTAGTGGCACGAGCAGGCTCGCAGTCGCACATGTTTGGATAGGCAAACCAGGGCCTATCCCTTAGGTAATTGCCCAAGGTAATTGCCTTGTGTTTCTTTCCTCATCCCATTGCTCCACAAGATGTTGGCCAGCTAATTGAATCGGTGCTTATATGGCTTGATGCCGACAGCTGCTTCAGGTTTTCCTTGGCTCTACCAGGATAACCTTCTCTGAGTGAGTCTGCGCCATAGCAACTTTTAAGTGCTACACTTCGTAGAGGACAGAGACGCGAGTAACACTGGTAGTGTAAGCACAGTCTTGTACACAAGGTTTTCATACATACGTTTTAACACCACCCTTACCTCTTACGCATCAATGAGTTTCCAATGTGGGTGCTGATATCTTCAAAAAGAAAACAAGGGAAGATGACTAACGAAACTTGTAAAGAGCTTTTGTTAGTAAATAGAAACAAGCTGTGAAGCATTGCCAAGGATGCAGTAAACATAGTGATGCCAGCTTGTGTTTTCTACTGTATTTGTAGTGTTTGTAAAAGTTGGGAGGAAAGTAACGTGGAAGTAACCAATTAGTTTTCAGTAATTCTTCAGTTGTGTTCTTGTAGCTATAGTCGGCAACCTTAACCAATTAGACACTTGAAAAAAAGCATTGAAAAACTGTTACTTTTGTTCTGTAACACGTGCAATTCTGGTTGAGGATATAAAATTGTTGTATTCTCATCTGTGGTTGCCTGCACTCTTTATTCAGTGTGTCTGAGTTTGCCTAATTTCTGCTACATTGCATGTTAGTGTGGTCATATCACAGCCTCACACTTGCCATGTTTCAGTTTCTCAAGATCTGACTGCATCCTTGTGTACAGGTTAATATTTATACCTCCCTTCCATCTTCTCCAATGGCTTGGCTAATGTTTTCTTGTTGTTGATTGTGGTAATGTGCATGTACACTCAGATTTTTCTCGATGATCGCTTCTCCATTTGTTGTAGCGCTCAGGACATTGTGGACCTGAACATCATCAAGGCTTCTGGTGGTAGCCGGAGTGAATCACCAGCTGTGTTGCAAGAAGTTAATGGTGCTCGGAAAGGTAATTGTTATTATGTGATAGTTCCCAGCCTCCACCACCACCAAGTAGCTTTGGGATGTTAAAACCATTAGTCAAATCACAAGGCTGTTCCAACAGTAGAAAATTTCTTATTGGCTCTAATAGTCTAAACCATTGGCCCATGGTTTCAAGTATCTAATCAAGAAATTACAAAAGAAGGGGAATTGTTGAAGGGGCTCGTTTCTTTGTTAGACACAACCAATGAAGCCAATAAATTGTAGGTTAGTTTCATTGTTTTAGTCAAGAAATTAGCATTTATTTCCTGCAAGTAAATATGCAATCAAAAGAGCTTATCCAAATCATTATTCAATTAAAATTCAGGACGTGTACGCATTTTCCTCTGGATCCATGCATGACAGATCCTCTGGATCCGTGCATGATCCGTAAATGAATGAATCAATTACTCACCAAAGCAACTCAATTTCAAAGGGCTTTGCACTTTAAAACATGGCACAATCATGGATATTTTTTTGCGCTTTGATCTCTAACAAAAAATTGTGCAGTTGAAAACCTTGAAGTAGTGGTGTGTAGCAATGTCCCTGTCGTTACAGATGCCAAGAAGAAAGTTGCTGTCACTCCTAAGAAAGCAGAGGGTCAGCGACGGGCAACGACGGCCGCCATGAGGGGTCGTGACGACGCCTGCTTCAGTGCCCCAGTCGATGCCACTGTGCTGGAGCAGGACTTTGACTTTGAGAAGAACCTGGCACTGTTCGACAAGCGGGCAGTGTTTAGCGAGATCGATGCCGCCCTGTCACGGCCTGCACTGTGCAGTGACTACTCGGCACAGACCAGCAAGTCTGGGGCGCACATGGTCGGCACACCGCCCAGCTACCGCTGCGACGAGAACATCCTAGGTGGAAGCGCAATGGAGTCCATGTGTCGCATCCGAGTGCCTGGCAAGCAAGAGATGAATTATGTAACGGGTGAGTGAGTATGGTATGGTGATGGCAAGCAAGAACTCTCGAAACTTATCAAGTCTGCAGGATAACTTCTTGGGCAAGTTGGTGTTTGCTAAACGTACTTTGTAGTAGCGCGAAACTTGAATGTAAAAGAAAACAGAAGGAGGAGAGGATAGAGTCCTAAATACATTGATTGGCCTGATTGCCTGCACTTCTACACAGGGTGTTAACGATTGCCTTTCTTTACTGTCCAGCAAAGGAAAATATGGGATTTCGGTTGAGGGTGTAAAACTGCGAGTGACAAACTGCATTGACTGTGCAAAATGAAGCACTTTGTTCATTGATGAGGTTCGTGCTGTGCTGCCAGGCGCACATGTTGGGATAGTGGTGATATTGAATCCCTCTGTGGGGGGGGGGGGGGTCAGAACCAACTGCCGGTCTTCCAGCGGCAATATCCTCTTTAGCCATAGCTCACCCCTGTGAAATGTAAGGATATGCTCAATTCAATTGATCCTATACTAATGGCATAAATATTTTTTTTGGAGCAGTAACATTTCAATGCAGTCCTGACCCATCCTTCAGAGGCTATTGTTTTTGAAGAGTTCCTGTTAGTCGTACCATTATGGGGCAAGAAAAAAAAGGTTATTAAAGAGGCATTGGTAGCCAGTGGAAATAATTAGTGAAGTCGTGGGTCATTATGATGTGGTTTTGGTTTTTCTCATCACTAAGTACTGTCTGGTGATGCTGCCGCTTTTCTTTTTCTCCAATGTTTCAATCCAGACACGGGGTTGCTAGTGCCAAGTGTGAGCCTGCAGCTGCGCCAGCAGATACTGGAGGCTGCTGTGCAGTGTGGTTACAGTGCTGAGCGACAGCTGGAGATGCTTGGGCGTGCTGCATCAGAGATGGTGCTGCAGTTGCTTGGCGGTTGCCGCCGGTGCGTAATGGTTCTTGCTTGCCTTGTGGGGTTGATGCTTAAAAACACACATCACGAATGGCACGCATGCAAGATTCAAAAACACACAGATCCAGTGCTCCATCGCTTCATATCGACCGATACTTCATGGTGCATAAAGAACACTGCCGGTAAACTAACTGTCTACAATGAAAAAAAAAAAATTTTTTTTTTGCGACAACATGCTATGTTAACAGCAATGCTTGGAAACAGTGGCATCGTGTTACACGTACTTGAAATCAGCGTTTGTAGGAGATAATCTTTCTTTGCACTTGCAAATAACTCAAGTTCTCTGTTAGTGCTACCATATTGATGCCAATGAAATGGTGGAATGGCAGATGGAATTTACTCCTGAGTCTTTGGTTTTTCACTATTTTCAGGAATTATTAAGGGCATAGTGTCTCGTGCTTCTTTCCCTCTTTTTTTCCTTTTTAACAACAGCCTTAAAGGTACACTAAAGGCAAATAACAATTCACGTCAGAGTGAAAGCTCAATGTATGACGTCTAAAACAGCAATATTATCAACAGCAGTGCCCTACTTACCAAGAAATTAAGCTAAATGTATCACACGATGAGCGCCACGAGCGGGACATTTTGGAAATGATCTTGATGACGTGAGAGAGTTCGACTACAATTAATCACTCGTAATCAAACTAGCTGCAATAAAAAAGAACCTCCCGTGCATCAAGAGACGTAGTAAAATGCTGCTTGTTCGTTTCTGTTTGATTCAGGAAAAAAGAACCTCTTTGCCGTTGTCATGGGGAACGGCGCGCGTGGTTCAAAGGTTCCAATTTCGCCGAACTGCACTTCGCCCGGCACCCTGCATTGCTCACGTGGTTGTGTCTCAGTGGTAGTTTCGGTATCGCGTACTGCCGCATGTGTTTTGGGCGGTCGTGAAAGTCACTCTGACAGAAAGTTCGACAAAATGCCGCATTCATGTGATGTTGCCGGATGCCTGACTGGTGCACGCTGCCAGTGCATGCCGTAGCGCAGTAAAGGCGGGCAACATTGGGCACGGCAACAGTGACGTGAGAAAGACTGCTTTCAGGCGGGTGATTTGAAGTGCGCTAACGCGATGCGGGCCACTAAAACGTGATTTTATTTAAAAATAAGCACTTCCTTGGCACGAAAGTAGCACTACGAGGTTTCTGGGCCGCTATTTCAACAATCAACCTCGACTTAATATTTGCCTTTAGTGTCCCTTTAATCTGTTGCAAGCTTTTGTGCAATCAGTGGTGCCATATTTAGAGGCGAGGATACCATACTTTAGGACTGATGCGGCAATGAGTGTTCAGATCTCTGGTGTATTGTAGGTGTGGACAGGACCTGCACATGTTCCTTCGTGAACAATTACTAAGCCATGGAATTCATCATAACTCATATTGGGCACGTGAATAAGTGGGATGCCTCTGTTGCAGGCTAAACCCAGCTAACAGCCACCAGCGCCCCACAGTGGTGGTGGTGTGTGGTGCCCACCGGCAAGGCAGCCAAGTGGTGTGCTGTGGTCGGCAGCTTGCCAACCACGGCGTCGAGGTGTTACTCTGGCAGCTACCTCTGCTGGCTACCGGCTTGGTGCCTGTCGACCCACTGTTTTCAGCTGAGACGGCCCTGTTTCGCAGCAGTGGGGGAAAAGTGCGACTCACTGTAGCAGGTGACACCCGACATTCATCTTTTGCTTTCTCCGCAAAATTGTTTTGTGCTTTTGCTTCTGTACATACTCAATCACACTCTAAGCATTCAGTGCAGGCTCTTGCCACAAAATGGCGCCACACTTGCTCTTTGTGCATCTGCATTCCAAAACAAAATCTCGGAGAAGAGCTGGTATTAAAAAGATTCTTGCCCCTGCCACTACATCATGGAAATGAGCATATGTATATAGTACATTATTTTATAAAAATTTTAAAATTTTGAGAATAGCATAGTTGCCATTGCATATTTAGGTTGTCACAGATTATACTATCGAGAAAAGAACTGGGAGGTGGTGTCGCAATATAAAATTAAAGAGGAAAACATCACTCCAAAACTTCAGCATATTGTGGTAAGCTTTGATGTCCTCCAATTCTATGCCAGCCATGCTCAACACACGCACTCTTCCAGAGACAAAAATAACAAGTATGACAGCCATGTTAGATGCAGCACTTGCGTATTAAGATGTTATGTTGCAATTAGTTACTTGTGTTGGCTGAGCACATCAGGAAAAAATGTGCACATAGCAATTAGCAAATGAGCCACATAAGTGCGCATTGAATAAAGCCTGCTGGGAATCAAGCACACTGAGTTGAGTTTGCCAATTGCAGGGTCACAGTTAAACCTGAATTTTTGATAGAGAGAGTGTGAAAGGGGAGATGGCTTCATGGAGAGTTGGCTAATGGAGGCTGTATTATGCACTTGTGGTATTATGTGCCCTCTTATTTTCATTGCTTCTGCCATGCCTACAGAATACAACCGAAGTCACTGCTGATGCAGATATAATATACAAAGGAAGATCAAGCTGCTTTGAGCAAGGTCCAGTCTTTTTGTCAGATGGGCTAGTGAAACTAGTGTAGGTTTTCTGTAGAGCTGTGCGAATAGCAAAATTTTGTGTGCGAAGCGAATTCGAATATTGAAGTGTGAGTGCGAATCGAATCGAATATTTTTTGAATATTTCTCGAATACTTCTAGAATATTTTTTTTAATACTTCGAAGTGAAATTGCAGAAAAAAAAAGTGGGAGAGATTCTTATGAGATAGCAACATGAAAGTGTTTCTTTTCGCTAGGTTGATGAAGCACTGGCGGGGTGGTGTTTCATAGTTGTCTTATCAAGAATGAGGCAATGTAGAGGTTGAATTGTATTTATGTACATGATTTGGTGCAACCAAAGTGTTGCCGACAACACTTTACACGTGATAGGCAAAGATGCCATTTCCTCAGCCTCTCCTCCTCTTTCAACTTCTGTGGAAGCCCAACTGATGTGGCAGACAAGGGTGTGATCCCTTCAAGTCCGGAGTTCCAAATCTGCCTCGTAGACGTCGATATATAAGAACATCGGAAATTTTGGATGCTAAAAAGCTTCGGCTTCTGATTTTTCGGACTTCCTGCCCAAATTTCAGGTCCAAAGCATCATTAATTGTGCCCCCACCTCTGCCACATCTTTCATCACGTTGGAACCAGCATTTTTTTAGTTAATACATGTGCGACCGTAGCAGAGCTTGAAAGGCAGCTTTGCCACAATACTGGATTGTGATGAGGTGAAGCATATTAAAAACCTGAAGGGGGTCACTTTCAATCGGACGTTGACTGTATTTGTTTTTGGGAAGTTCGAATAGTTCGAATAGTAAAATTCCAGTGCGAATCGAATCGAATCGAATAGCAAACCCTATTTGAAAAATATTCAAAATTTCGAATATTCGCGCACTTCTAGTTTTCTGGCCATTTTGCTTTGTTGTGTGCGTTCCACACCACTTTTTCATTTTGTGTTGACGGCTCCCTATTGTCTGGTCTCACTTGTGCACTGAGAGCTGTGTTGTACCTTTATATTTTAAGCTCGTACAAAGTTGCAGTCTTACAGCTAACAATACCTCTGGTGCTTACTTGCATTGTTGTCATTCTATGACTTGACTTATTCCACTTTCACTTAAGCACCTGTTTAGAATCATCTGCGTTTAGTTGAGAGGGCTGAGTTTCTATGTCGCCCTGTTTGTGAAATTCTGGGCAGGTATTCCCTGCTGTCTTGCATTTTGCACATTAAAGGGGCCATGACACCCAATTTTCTATCATAATCTGTTATGTGGATTAATCCTTGTGCATTCACAAATAAGCTGGCAAAATTTTAGTGCATTTGGTCGTGCACTTAATTTATAATCGAATATTTTTATAAACACGCGAGTGGCCCGAGAGTCGGGCAACACTGGTGCACTCGCGTGCCGTGACGTAACAACCACCTAGCTGTACAAGCGTCTGCATTGCGGTGAACGATATTGTTCCGTGGTCAGCTGCACGTGATATCGAGATATTTTGGCTTTCTTCAGCTTGGCACTGAAATTGAACGATTTGCAGCGACTGAAACTTTGGTCGAAGACGACGGCTCCGTTCCGTGCTACACAGGACGTCACACGGGCCATGGAAAAATGGCGGTCGCCGGCAGTGGGCGGGGTTTACAGCCAACGACTTCTAGGGCTTGTTTTGCACTGAAATATTCTTTTACGGCCCACTTTTGAAATCTGTATAGGCATAATAGACCCTCCACTTCTAGTTTTTGCTGAAAACCAGAAATCTTTGGGCGACCGTGTCCTGGCCCCTTTAAGCAAAATTGCCTTAATAGAATAACAGAGAGCTGAGCTAGTTGGTAAGTTTGTGGCGGCGTTTGTGGTGTCCTGACTTCTTTCTTGTGTCCGTGTTTGCACGCCCTGTCTGTTTAGAATGCCTTAATAGCTTGCATTGCCAGCTTTTAATAAAGTCATGTGTTGCTTTAGGCAATGTTATCTTAGCTGCTAAAACGCACATAGCAGTCATCTTATTTGTTCAAGCTTAATGTGAGCATTAATACAACGTCAAAATGAACTTTTTGTTGCTTCGAAAATAAAAAGAACTTCTGCAGATTTTCAGCAACCTAACCATACTTGATGCTATCGTAGCTCTAGGCTTAAGTTTTGTGGATATTTATTTTGTTTACTGCTTTTTCATTATGCTCCATCTTTTTTTTTCCCGCAGAGCTTTCTGGCAGCAGAGTGGACATGGTGCTGGCAAGTCTGGACTCTGTAGACGGTGTAAGCCGAGCCGATCCGACGACTGTTGCGACCATGGCCAATTGGGTCAACCAGAGCAAAGCTCCAGTGCTGTTGGTCGACCCCCCGCCGCGGGGAAGCACAGTGACACCAACTCCTCAGTGGGTGCTCATGCCCCTTCTTCCACTGGCAATGGACGAACGCATTGTTGCCTCGACGGGCCTTTACTTATGTGACATTGGCGTGCCCTGTCGCGTCTTCCGTGATTTGGGTGTTCAGTACGCCTCCCCTTTCGGATCAAAGTTTGTGGTAGTGCTCCACGCGAAAAAGCCATGATGGCCCGGCAAGCGTGCCACTCCGCCCAAGCTGCCGAAGCATGTTATGCTTCAAGTCAAAGGAACTGCTCACTCAATGTATCACCCATGAAAAAAAAGACAAGTGAAATAGAGCGACACAAAAGAAGACAAGTGAGATGAAAAATGGACTACTGGCTGACGGTAACGGTGACGAATGCAGATGGAGTGATTGATTCTGCTGGCCTCCCTTCTTTTCTGTAAGAAATGTGATTGTGTCTGTGAGGAGGCTGTGTGTGCACCGTGTTATTTTTGCCTTTCGCTGCTGCTGAGTGTATTCAGGGATGAGTGTTCATCTGAAGGTTGCTAAAATATGTGTTCTGTGTGCAGTGGCTTGCGAAGGATACGGGTATGTTAACAGCAAACAAATGTGGCCAGAACGTAGTCTTAAACATTGCACAAAATGACACATAACAAAAAAACAGTGATGAGGGCACCTAGGTGGGAGACAAGGATTAGGAGGCAGACTGCTGGTCAGCATGCTCAAACGAGAAGATACTAAAGAGATGAAACATTTGGCAGGGATTGTGGAACTAAGAGAGGATTTCTAGCAAACGCACATTTTCAGCACTGTTGTGTATCTCATCATCAGCTTCAATGTTTCTACAAGAAGAAAAAGAAGTGGCTGTTTGTGCTTTCATTACTTTGAGTCAGCCTGTGAAGGTCACACATTTTGTTTGTAGTTATTGCAACATTTCAGAGTAAGCTTCTGAAATTGCCACCGGTGTGCTTCTGTGTCAACTTATTAAACTAATGTAGACAAACAGTCTGAAATTCTGCCTTTAGCGGAGGAAAAGAGTGGAGAAAAGTAATATGGACCAAGTGAATGATAGTATCGAAATATAATGTAAATTTCTTGTACTATTATTTTGTCGCGTGGCTCTCTCTTAAAAATATTTCACTGCTGTTGATAGCTACAATGGCTTTCATCGCATACACGCCTCAAGAGAACTGTCCTGAAGACATGCTAAAGGAATGACCGCAGCTTTGGTATAACTTGATATTTATATAAGACAATCTAGGGCAGATTGATTTTGACCAATTAAATGTGTGATCTCATTTTGTTCTCTCTTCTATGGTAACTTGTGGTGTTCACTTCTTAGGGGGCCTAGGTTGCTGTTTTGTCTCTGAATAAGTGAAAGCTTGCTAAAGGAGCACTTCATATTTCTAACTTTTCATTCTTTGGATTAGATGAGGGCCGAGTATCTAAAAGCCATAGGAAAATTACTGCCATGCCTCAAAGTGCCATAAATAATTTAATATAACAGCTTTTCAACAGCCAGTTTTGTTTCCTATAGTTTAGACTGCGTCGCAATGTCATCCGGAAGGTGATCACAAGGAAGCAGCTAATCGCGGCGTTTGTGCGCTCACTTCGAACCACTTGATTGCTTCTTGTGCTGCCAATCGTCATGAAAACTGATGTAGTAGGATATCATATGACCAAGTGAGCCAAAGTGAGTGTCAAAACGTCACTGTACAGAGCTCCCATGTGATCACCTTTGTGGTGGTGACATTGCGACGTAGTGTAAACTCTAGGAAATGAAACTTACTGTTGAAAAGCTGTTATATTAAATTATTTAAAGCACTTTGAGGTTTGGCAGTACTTTTTCTATGGTTGCATGGTCCCCAGGCCTTTGTTTAATGTTAATGATGACTAGATGAAAAAAAAAAAAAGAAACATGTCAGTGACCCTTTATCATTGGCATCATGCTTGGGCTGCTATTGGTGCGTTCAGCAAGCCCGTGCTGTGTCATCGTGGCTTCTTGTTTTTCCCTGGTCACATGTCGACTGCTCTGTTGTTTCAGGCCATTTGTGGCTGTTTATTGTTCGATTGTGTGTGTATGTGTATGGCGAAGCACTGCTATGTTCCCGTTTAGTACAGCATACTCAAAAGTTCCTCAGTCAGTGGAGCTTAATAGCCACATCGTTTAAACTTTCTGCTTGGTTAAGGAAGGCATGGCATTGTCCATTCTCCTACATTGTCATTGTCTTTCTTTATATAAGCTCTGCAGTTTCTTTGTTTAAGTTGCTTTTATTTTGGCTTAGGCACCAGCTTTGAGTGCTTGTGTATTATGACATTCATTTTTGTTTAAGCATTATCACTGGTGGCGTATAGGTTATTGTGTTGTTAAAGTACAGAAGAAAAGCCAGATGTATCTCATTCATTTGCTTCAGTACTGTGTTGCATTCTAAATGTTTAGTACTTCTGTAATGAGAGACTGCAAGCCTAAAGGTAGCATGCACAAAAGGCTGTGATGTATGCTTTTGCGTTTGTTAACAATACCATTTAAGCATCAGTCAGCTCTTGCACAGTGATCTCTGGAAATTGCATAAACTAGCATGCATGCCTGGTAGGCTGCTTTGCAGGAAGAACACAATATTGGTTGGCTCTCTCAGCTTTATCTTCTGAAATGACAGGAGAAGGGGAATGACCACACGGTGCTATTTGGTCACTGTGGCACTAAGTGCCGTGCTTTGTGATCGGTGTTTTTTATTCATTTATGTTTTTAATGGTGATGTGCAAGATTCCATGCTTGTTCATGACAAGGCACGTCACTTATCTTGCCATATTGGATTACTAAGGAGGCATACACATCTCCCTGAACACATCTCCAATCATGCCCCATGCTGCCTTGTGGGCATGGGCTAATGTAGATTAAATTTTCCGGCCTCACTCTTCACTGGGGTGCTGCATGCTTGCTGGTTGATGCTTGCTTGTTATTGTTAAGAGAATGGAAGAGCGTATGCCATGTTCACTTTGTGACACATCGGGGAGATGTGTGGTATTCATGCAAAAGCAGGTTCCTTGTTTTTTTTTCCTGCTCCAAAGGGACTGATGTGTTACATTAAGCAGAAATCTTTCATATGCTGTTTACATGTTTCCCCTAATTTTGTGAGCATTGTACAGAGTTGTAGATATATTTTTCAATATGTAACTCTGGTAAGTTACATCTGTCATACCGTATTGTTTGTCTGTACTCAGAAATTAGGTTATTGTGATCACTTATGTCGTAAGCTTGATATTTGGAATGACTGGGATTTCATAACGTGTCATAATAATGATAAGCTGACTGTGCTTAGCATGTATACCTATCTACTCATGCGCCTTGCAGTCAGCAGACATCTGTGTGCGTGCCTTTCTTTCACTTGTGCTTTTTTTGTCATTAAGACTTGTGATGTGTGCTGTTTCAGCATCAGGCCAGGCTTTAAAGGTACCTGTAGTGGACAAGAAGAGACTAGTTTCTTTCTTATGATCATTGCAGAAGTAAAGACCTCTCTATCGCATTTTTAAAAAGCAAAAACAAATGGCAGGGCTCTTCTGTTGCTGTCTATAGCATCGTTTGTAAGATGTGTTCACTTTCGTCTTGTAAACTTCACGTGTGGAAGCTCCCGCACTTCCACTTTTCTGAATTGATCTCATTAACAGGGTGCCAAGCCTCACAGCAGTCTGTGTCACTGCATCTTTTAGAGGTGGTTGTGTTGTAGTGTTTCTACATATGTTTCGGCACTTAAAACAAGGCTCAAAAGGCAAATTATGGGTCAAGTATGGCCCCCACGTTTCTTTGGTGCTATCATGAAATTCAAGATACCTGGAAACAATAGTATGCACTATAAATACAAAGACGCACAATGTAGAAGGAAAATGGTTTCTTGCTAGATATAAAGTAGCCTTTGTGTTGGCACATGCTTTTGTCACCGTAAGGGACGACAGTCAAGGCTGCTCTACTGGTACGTTGGCACCTAGCGCAGACAGCAGTCTTATTGTGTTTAGTCTCTAATGAGGATGCATGTTTGCATTCACTTACTCTTTTGAAGGGTGGTATTGTGCAACTACTACTTTTATGTTCTTTTCTTTGAGAAGCAAATCTAGCATTCTGTGATTGACAAGCCGTTGAACATTCTTTTGATTTTCCTAGTCCTCTGGTAGCACCAGTCTAGTAAACCTTATGCATTCTTTTTGTGCCTCTAGTGATGCTGTTACTTTGAATTGTCATTTGCTGTTGTTGTGTCGTTGCAGTCTAGTGATACTTGCCTTTGATAAGGGGTACCATTGTGCGACTGTCGTGCATCCCCATTTTCTTTCCGTCATTTTAAAGTACTGGAAAGAGCACCGAGAAGGTGTATCACTGATGAAAACTAGACTGTGCTATAGCCAAATGCTTTTCTGAGGGCTTTTCACTCAATTAGATGAGGAAAAAGAGTCTCAGTAGCAAAATATGGCCAAATTATCAGTACATAACTTGCTATTATGTATTTCATTGTCATCAGATTCCAGATCTTCAGTTGTTATGTTTCTGGTAACATCAGTGCATGAGGGAGCTTTTTGTCGATCTCTACTTGTTCATTTTACTAGTAACTTCTTCAACAAGCTATTTGTGAGCAATGTTTTGAAAACTGTTGGCCTCGGTGAACTTTAGCGTAATGCTTCATTTTCATTGTATGCAAGTATATGTCTGCATTACTATAAGAATTGCTGAACCAGCAGTTTGGATGTATAAGTACACACTGTTCATATGTGACAAAGTAAAAAGATTTCTGAACATTTTCACCCGGTTTTTCAGGGTTGCCTATGGTATGTATGCAACAGGGACTCAGCAAATGGAGTGAAATCTCTCATTCAGTTTGCTAAAGTGACAAGAAAAGAAGATTTAAAATCTTTTCAATCTGCTCTAACACATCGGTTTCCCGCAGAATAAAAATTCTTGTGAGAACCATGTCTGGCCAAACTACTTTCCCTGTGTTCTGTCCTTTTTTTATTCGTGGGAAACGTGTCAAGTGAAGGTGGTGCGACCTTTACAAATGGGACCGAGTGTTTTGAAGTTCTGATCGTAGATGAACTGGCACACTTGCAAGCGCAATAAACAGAACAGGCTGGCCGTGGCAGAATCATAGAGTAATATAAAAAAGGTTAAGAGAGGACACTCCCGTAGGCCCCTGCGGCTGATTTGGGTTCGCAGCGCACCAAACGGATGTGGGGAATCCTAACAGCCGCCTCAGAGATCGGAAATCGCAAAAAAAAATTAAAAATGCGAATCTCAGAGGCCATTATTTAGCTATAGGTAAAATTACACGGCCCCCGAGACCACTTTTGTTCGTGTGATTGTCTCGGGGGTTATATATATATATATTTTTTTTCTTTTAACGCGTTACTTGCATGCATAAGTAGCTTCGTGTAAGCCACACCGCCAGAGCGGCGAGCACACAATGCCATTGTTTATGCAGACATGACAATCGTTGGGAGAGACGAAACATTTATTTCAAGTCACATTCTCACTAAGCACATACAAAAGATGGGTGCACTGCACAATGCAAGACAGCTGCCACATGTTGAGAAATTGCACAGTAGGAATAAATAGGCGATATTTAGAAAATTCTTACAATACAATAAATGTGCAGAAGACAGCATTAGCATCACAGAGGAAAAGGGGACTTCAGAGAGAAAAGGGGCCACTCGATTTAAGCGAATGAAGAATATGTATGACCATCCAAACACTAACTAGCTGAACGGCAAAATAGTGCGAAAGATACGGACATACTTTGATAGTTAGCTAATGACAACCACAACTTCAAAATTACATCTTGGAAAGGTGCAAAGGGCTACCTGTCGTCTCGCGGAATCCTGAACCACTTAGTCGTTGCACCACGCAGCGCAGCAGTAGCTGCCGTAGTACTTGACTCCGGACGGCATGACCTGGAAAAAGAGAAAAAAGTTTACCGTATTTTCTCTGGCCTTCGCGCAAATTGTCTCCGACGCACTTCTCAGCGCCCTTTCGCGAAAAACAGTCTCAAGCAGTTGCCGCAGTGAACACAAAGCAACCTTCGGTGCATGAACTACTGAGGCAGTATTTAACGAGAATATTACGTCGTAGCCACGGCCAACGAACACAGTTCTCATTTCTCAAGTTCTCTCTTATTCGGCTCTTAACATAGGCGTCAAGCAAACTGTGAATACCACAAATAACGATTCTAAGCACAACTGCACTCTTTCACACGTTTGCACACCCATGCAGTGAATTAGAACTGCGTGTAACGGCATTGAATGCACAAAGAAAACCTTACGACGCAAGCGGCGACTCATTTTTGGCGCCAAGAAACGATTTCTTCGCTAACGTGCTGCACAGCATTTCAAGTTGCTATTTCTTAATGCAAAGCAGTTCACGAGCATCATACGCGAAGCGTGAAGCAGAAAGAAGCTTTCGGCGCTAAAACACAAAGTGCGTCAAATGTCAACTTAAAGCTGTAGCGACAAATACATTGCAAAGTAATGAAGGGAAAAAAGAACCTAATGAAGGCGTTCTTACCAAGCAGCCGCCAAACAGAGTGAGTTCCCGGCAGACGATCCCAGCGAATTTCACATGCGTCGCCGCTCATGCCGCGTCGTCTTGCCATGCCGGCAATCCCTGACCATATATGGTCATGACAGCTACCAATCGATGATTTCGAACTGTCCAATCGCAGATGATAAAGACGGATTTAGAGCCGCACTACGAGCCAGCGGAAGCCACTGCCGCAGCCACATAGTCTGACAAAGACAAGTAGATGTATCGTGAACCAGAAAAGGTACTGCAGTGGATAACTAGTACGCGCGTTCTCTTGGAAACAGGGAGTGACGTGCTGCCGTCTAACGGCTGGCGTGAAGCTGCGTAGCTCCGCCGCTTATAGGCTCGTGTGTCCACTCTTGTCATTTTCTGTTACTCTATGGCAGAATGGCCTCGAGCGTTCTTTATTTATTTATTCGCCCCCCACCGGGCAGCTCTGTCGGAGACGTCGACTGCTGGTTATAACGGAAACAATACGGTACTAACAGGTCAATCCATGGCGAAATCCACAAAAGATTTCTGCTTCGGGCATATAAATTTATTTTTGCAAGGGAGTTAGTGTGCTATTTTAGCGCAGTGAGAGCCTTGCCAGAGAGCATTATATTATAAACGTAGAGATAACTTCGTGCGACACCGCTTGGAGTGCTGCGGTGCTCGCTGCGGCTGCTGCAATTTCCTGGCGAGGGGTTTCGGTCCAACTTTTCATTAGTTAATCCTGCGGAAAAAGCTTTAGGTGTTTTTCATTCTCTACTTTCCTCATTCCTCTCAAAAGTAGCGGCACTGCTTCGAGATGTTCTTGGACGGAGCTGAAGGGGTGTTCGAGTTCTTGCGAGGCAACCTGCCTTTTTACGTGATCGTTTTCGTGCCACTTCTGATCGTCATCTCGCCGGTCACCCCCGTGCTCGGATCGCACGAGTTCACCGTCTATCGCATGCAGCACTACGACCTGCAGGGAACCGTGCACGGTGAGTCGCGTGCGGGAGGCGCCCAGTCGCTCGTTCGCACGCCGCACTGTCGGCGATTTTCTTTTCAGGGACGAATCGTCGAACACGAGGGTCGTGTGAACCTTTGCAGGAAAGTGTTGAAGGGTGTCTAAAATATTTACTTCCTCTTTACGGGCGCACCCGAGCTCTTAAGTGCGCCATAATCTCACCTGTGTGTATCATCGCTTCGTTGACTGCTGCACGTGGTTCTAGAAATGCACGAACTGGTGGCCTCTTGCACGTAACTTAGGTCGGACGTGCCCCGTAGTACGGCATGAGGCAGGTGACATCGTCCTTATATTTAACGATCACATGTTTTCTTCAGAACCTCGCGAAACTCGTGTCGAGAACAGCAGTTATAGAGATCAAGTTCACTAACTGGCTGTACTTTATACCATCTTCTTCATTTTTTTTTTCGTATCGTGGGGATTTTAAAATGTGTGGTGCTAAAAATGGCCAATTTTCGTGTGTTTGAGGTTGCCCAAAATTGTAGGCCATCCTTAGCAAGAATTTATCCAACGATGGCCCACAGTTTTATGAGTACCCTTCATCTGCTGGCTTTGGAGCTGGGATTTTTGGAAGGCATGACTTCAACAGCTTTGAATGTTTACTTCGATCACAGCATGCATGCAGATTCTGAATACTCGCAAACCATGCCACATTGGCAGCATTTTTATTCGCCATGAACTGCATTGAGCAACAACCCACTTGTCTCTCCTTTCAGGCTCTAGGAGTTCTGTTGTGAACACTGAAGCTAGAACGTTACATTCATCATCTTACCACAGAAAAGTTGTCATAGCACGGCTTGCTGACCTCACTCATGGGCAGTTCAACGAAGTTATCCAGCAAGGGGCAGCTGGTGTTCTTATATTCTTGCCACAAAACTTCAGTGACGTTTCTCCGGATAAGCTAAAGGTAATGACTCTTGCATGTCTATACGGGTACACAAGTTACGTGTGAGCATTGGAAAGATTATTTGATATTGTGTGTGTGGTTTTCTTTTATTTTCCAGGCTTTGATGGAGTTGGAACATGCACTGCAAGAGGATGCTGTGCCTGTACCAGTATACTTTGCGTATGAGACAGATGAACTGAAAGACATGTACAAAAGTGTCCAGAGGACGTCTGATAATGGCAGAACGACCAGTGTTGCACAAGGTACAGAAACGCAGAAGATGAAATGTTAAGAATTTGTAGCAAGAAGCAGCCAGAGGTATTGTTGGACAATGCCATTTCATGTGGACAGAGCATACTTCTATCCATAAAGAAATGGTCTTTCCTTGTTGCACTCACTAACATCACAATTATCATGCGCAAGAAAGAGGTAATTGTCTCATGCACTTCCTTTACCTTCCATGAGAGAGGGCAAGGCTATGGGACATGATAAAGAAGTTTCGGCAAAGGAGGAAAATTACAGTAGTGGGCTTTTATTGTTCAAAAAAAACCTCCTAGTATGCCTGTACTTGCTAGTGTGCCATGGATGCTTGAGCTGATTATGTATTTTCTGGTTATATTATATACTTCAATATATATGGCATATTCTATACTTTTCTGGTTCGGAGTTCTCATCATTAAAGCTTTTTATATCTCAAAACTTGTGAATTACCATTATATTGCCTTTTCTGGGATGTTGCTGTGACAGAGCTTGAGTGCTTGTAAGATTGCATGGTGTGCTAAGTGTTACATCAATAAGAAGTTGGGAGAACTGGAGAAAATTTGTTGTGCGGGTGCAAATCTCTGTATCAAACAACTGAACAGCTTATTGCAGTCGAACTAAACCAAAGGCCACTGTAGGCTTGTTTGGCATTTAAGTGGGCAGTTATAGCTTGGTGTGACTGTAAAGCGAAGTCACTTGTCACTTCACAGCCTTGTAAAATAAGATTCTTTGGTATTTAGTGTCAGAAGTGTTTCTTACTTATTTCTTATTTAAACTGCAATAGTGTTTTCAAGAAATATTTGTTGCAATTGTTGTTTACCCTTAAGAATTTGTCTCTAAAAGTGTATCAGTGGTATTCTTATGCAATGGTAGTGATTTGTCGCAATGTTGTAGTTGATAAGAAAGGATACTTCTGGAATGGTGGAAATAATTATTGTATATTATGACATTTATGCATGTTTTATATCATGTTCATTTTGGGAGCCATGCTGTATTGCCAAAGCTATGCGTCATTGCTACCTTTCTGTGATTATATGCTCCCTCATTAACATTATCTTTTAAAGGGTAGATATTTGATCATTAAGGTTCACTGCCTTCCTGTTGAATTCACGTTCTTGTCATAGTAGCCACAGTAGTATTTCATGGCTTGTTAAAGTTTATGTAACATGAAATATCTGCAAATATTATCTGCCTTTGATATTTTGTTTCTTTTGCAGGTAATGATGGTTCATAAACACATGTGTAACTGTAAACAAGTGTGAAATTTCAGCTATGTGGGGTGGTGCTGTTTTTTGCATCTTTTGAGGTTACTCACTAGAGCAGACTTTTCCAAGAGCCGAGCCATGGTACAAATGGACATAGTTTTCAATATTATGGCTTGCTGGGTTTAAGGCAAAAGTACGAACGATTCTATCAGCTAGTTAGATGTTCGCACATTTTAATGCACGTGGAAAACTGGCACTTTTTGTTCTCTTCTGCAGAGCTGTGGGGCATGCTAAAAGCAAGTGGATTTCAGCTGGTGATCTCTGGAAGTCAGGCCAAAGTGATTACCGACATTCAGCTTTTCAATATTCAGGTAAGTTCGGCAATAAACAGATAATGCTTGATCTCAGGTTTAACCCGTTCTTTTATTAAAAAGATAGATGCGATTTTATAAAGAGTACCCTTCATTTCTCTCGGACTGCTTTCATGATGACTGCTGATGATGCGAAATTCTACTGAATGGTGCAGCTATCAGCACTTTGTTTTATTGAATGAGAGTAGGCAAATGAAAGTGTGGGTTGTGACAGCTCCCTGTCAAATATACCTTTTTTATGACAGCCTTTGCATGTTGCCATCTGTATAGGCACACATAAAGATTACAACGTTGCACTCACCTTCATTTTTTTAAAAAAGTAAACAGAGGAGCCTGTCATCATTATCAATTGAAAGATTCTCCTGTATATTGAATGACATGATATAAAAAACAAAGATATATAAAGAATATTGTATAAGTTAAACTTAGAATATTAGATGAAAATGTAGCAGTGCAAGTTCGAAAGTCCTCCATGAAAAGTGTCATTTGAAATCAGTCTGCTGTTGTTGAAAGTCGCACAAGTATGCTTCATGTTAACGCACAAATGGATGCACTCTCATTTATGCACATTGTTGTGCATTCGATATTCAACACTTGAGCTTGTGTCTTCAGATCTTTTTAAGTGTAATCATGTAGTCACAGATTCGTGTTCTACTACTGCTTTTTATCTCGGCACCTTGTGAAGTGACAAGGGTCAACGTGGGTCATGTAAATGCCGTTTTTGCTGGAGGCGCTGTGTATGGTGGAGAAGTAGCTGTATATGTTGTTGTGGTGGCACATATGTGCTGAAGAGGACACCCACCTAATTCAAATAGGAAGTGCTTGGTGTAAGCAGTGCTGAGGAGCGAATGGGTGTCAATGCATTGTAAATGTTAAGGATACATTTGGTACTCAAGTTCGGTACTAAGTGCATGTATATGAGCAATTACTTACACCTCCCATGAACCACTTTGGTGCATGCATTTTTTCTTCTAACGGCACATTATCTGCATGTCTCATTTCTCAGAACTCGTTACATTACTTCTAATAGACTGATAGTTACCTGTTCTGCACATCACGGAATTTGTCCCACTCCACTTCTTATTTCTTTCAGGGAAAGCTATCTGGTTTTGGCGTTGAAGAGCAGCTTCCAACGGGTGTTATTGTGGCCCACTATGACTCATTTGGAATTAGTCCGGTGAGTTCACTTTACACTCGGTTAAAGAGAATACATACACACTGCCAGCATAGTTGCCATGCCTTCTGACTTTGCACCTACCATCTTGTGCAACTGTAGTACCCTTTCCCTTGCAGGCCTTGTCTTTTGGTGCAGATTCCAACGGTAGTGGGGTTGCTGCCCTCCTTGAGCTGGCCCGCCTATTCTCAAGGTTGTACACGAATTCGAGGACGCACCCGCAGTAAGTAGAGCAAGGAGGATAAAAAGTGCCAGTAGATTCTAGTTCAATGCCTTAGTCTTTAGGAGCTGAAATTTTCGTGCATTAGTTTTGTGAGTAATTTGTGCAGCTTCCCAGCCCAGTGAGTTTCCCTACACATGGCCCCCCTTTCATCAATGTGGTGTATACTATGTTTGAAGCAAAAATTAATTGTAGTGCTTACTTGTGACACTGTCACATACGCTTTCTTTCTAAAAGGCCAAGTCAACTGTTCTGTTGTGGCTAGAACTTGTCTTTTGTGATTTTATGGGCTCAGGTGCATCGTACCCTTACCTACAGGAGCCTGCTTTTTTTTTTTTTTCCGAGATATCATTCTTGCCATATAGGGTCTTGCTAATGATGAGCTCTGGCTCCACTTGAGCATGTGAACCGTCACCTTTCACCTTCCAATATCAAATGAATGCAGTCAAAAAGTAACTAGTCACTAGGAAAAAACCAGTGTCATACTCTGTGAATATGTGAGACGGGGCTAAGCGGCAATTCATTACTATGTGCAAAGCACAACAGACAGACAAAGTACGAGAAATGCGACGAAAACTGGTGCTGACTTCCAGCTGATGATTATACATTGACCACACATAAATAACCCAGTACACATGATCATAAACTAAAAGAGCCAGTGCATGATGGCAAAAAACCACACCCTCCTCTGTAGACTAAGGTACGTGAGACAAGCAGGCAGATGCCTTAATATGAAATTGCAGAAAAACAGCCTCAAAGTGAAGAAAAGGA
Source organism: Rhipicephalus sanguineus (assembly GCF_013339695.2). Taxonomy (NCBI): domain Eukaryota; kingdom Metazoa; phylum Arthropoda; class Arachnida; order Ixodida; family Ixodidae; genus Rhipicephalus; species Rhipicephalus sanguineus. Next base: position 199,275,184 of record NC_051178.1, read on the forward strand.
GAGAAGGACTCTTTCGTGTACTTTGTAATCATTGAAGCTGCGCTCATTTATTTGAAAAGATGCCAGTAATAGCTGTATGTGCATGTGACAATGCAAGAATTATATTTAAGCCAGAGCTATTCCAAGAGGCAACTGTACTGGTAGATCTTTGGTTGCTTTGACTGATAATGAATTGGCTTACCTAGAATTTCCAGAATTACAGTCGCCTGCACAGGGCACACTGTCTTGGTTTGTTGTTTCCAAGACATGAATTTTCTTGTATTTTTGTCACTATGTATTGGCTGTATTAGTTTTTGATAACATGTACTCGCTAATTATTTATGCATGCTTTTTGTAATAACATTCATTCGGAAGTTAATGCCAGTCTTCGCCTCGTTTTTCATAATTTGTCTGTTTGTGGTGCTGTGCACATTGTAATTTTACTGAAGTTTTTTTTTTTACTTCAGCGATGCTGCAGAGCTTATGCCTTTGTCTCATCATTGTTGGTGCTTAACTAGCTTGTGTGTCAACTGTAACAGTTGGCAAGTTGTGCTACTTTCAAGGGGAAGATGCCCTTGCTGGGTGTGACTATTGTTGCATAATACGCATTTGCCTTTAGAAGTACACGTTGCTGGGCTAGTCAGTTCATGTTCAAGTACAAGCCACAAAAGTATGGCTGTAACACAACTTGCCAACTATACTTTTGTGACTTGTACTTGAGCATTTTCCTTTGATTTGTCCCTCTGCTGGTGTAGTTACTTAGGCATGTGATATCTTTGATTGGTTTATGCGAGTGCATGGAGCATAAAAATGGTGCTCGTGAAAAAGTAAAGCATCTCTTCTAATTGGAAATTTCCAGCTTCAATCTTGTTTTTCTGATTTCTGCTGGAGGCAAGTTCAACTATCACGGAACAAAGAAATGGATAGAGGACAACATTGACAGCACAGGTGAATACTCTGCGATTATGCACAAGTTTACACTATATCATTCCGAGTTCCCTTTCTTTCGCATTTTATTTGTTTTCATCTTGCACATTTCATAAAGTGGTGTGCGGCATCCCTGAAATTGTGCGAGCCTTACAATTATTAGGTTCGTGTTTGATTGATGTCAAATGTTATTTAATCCAGGGGATGTGCCCCTTATGGGTAATGCACTGCACGCATAAGTTACAAAGAGTGTGCTTTATGAGGGAAAAAAAAGGGAAAGTATGGAGGTCAGCATTGGAAAACATGTATAACTTGCCCCCTGCACAAGTAGTAACACTAAGGGTGGACCCTGAGATGTACCTTCTGAAATTTTAGTGGCAATCACCCTGGGCACTTCCATTGTCTAATGAGCGTTGAACTCTGTTTGTTCTAGGAGTAAAGTGAATGCAAGCTGCTATGCACAAGTCACTTTGCTGTAACTTGATGCTAAAGGGGAAGCATTGAAGCATGCATATGCATTGAAATATTGTATTCAGTAAATGACACTGATGTGGCTTGAGAGTGGGCAGGGGACATTTATTTAGTTTTGCATAGATGCTGTGAACTGCTCTGCTATCATGGGTTCTTTATAAACAAAAAATCCGAAGCTCTTTGACATTACAATTGATTGAATGATCTGTTTAAGATCCTAAAGTAAGATCAGGTTAATAGTAAGTCTATATTGAAGTGAACCAGATTAATCTTGGCCATCCAGGTTGTGACCAAATGCACAGTACATGAGCATTTTGCAGTCTCTTCTTTTGAATGTAACAGCAGTTGGGAATTAAACCCATGACTGGCATATTCAGCTACGGAACACCACGTCCATTGAGCCACGCCAGCAAGTGTTCATGTTAAAAAGAGCGTATTGTATTTGTCTTGATGCCACTGTTACTATGGATGCATGCACAGGAACTGCTCAATCTTGTTAATCGGTATGTAAATGTTAAACCCATTAAACGAATCTTTAACTCGAAACACTGAATATGCTTGCTGTTTAAGCCTCATTGGGTTTCAGCTCACTCTCTTACTTCTGTCATTACAGAGGGAAGCCTATTGGCTGACTCATTGTTTACAATGTGCTTGGACTCTCTTGGAAGTGGGGATGACCTCTATGTTCATGTGTCAAAGCCTCCAAAGGAAGGCAGTGCAACCTCCAAGTTATTCAATGTAGGTATTTTTCATATGTTGGGAAGAACACTTTCAGTCCAATCATTTTGAACTGTTATCAGACTTCTAATCATACTTCTTGCAAATGTGATGCTGGCCAAATATTTGGTTACATAGCACAGCTGGAGAGGAAGTGCAACAATTTTTCTTCTTTTTTAAAAAAAAAGTCACAGTTTCGCCACAAGGGCGAAGCAATGAATGCGATAGCAAGAAAAGCGGCCTGTGATGGACGCGCTGCTATGCTGCAAAAAACATCTGCCCCCCGGCAGCAACTACTGCGCGAGCAGACAGCGAAAGGGCAAGGTTCTCCCTGGGCAAATATTAGAAGAAGCGAGCAAGCTGGCCGGTGACTTTTAAATGCGCCCATTGTGCTCCTCGCGTCATCTCGCTGGTAATGAAGAAACGCTTATAAGCGCCTGCCGTCTCAGATTCCTGCCAGCGGTAAAGGGTGTGTATATAACGCTCGCCGTTAGCTACCTGAAGGATCTGTGCTTTGTGGTGTAGTGGTTAGCGCCACGCGCTGCAGAGAGAGAGGTCGCTGGTTCAATTCCGCGCTTCGGAAGCATTTTTCTGGATTATTTTTCTTTGGAACTTTTATATATATATACATACTTATGCATATATGGTGCATGACAGAGGCGGCAAAAACCAGCTGAGACTGTCCATATAATTGCTATCTCAATAAAATAAAGTTGTTTGACAAAAGAAATAAGATATGTGGTATTTTACAGTTTATGCTGTAAGGCCTGTAGGCAGGGTTTTTTTGTTTGGCGAGCAAGTAGTGTGACATGTTTTAGCCACTGTGCATAGTGCTTTGCCAGTTCCTGAAAACATTAACAAGTTTGTCCCACATGCCTGCTATGACATTGTGATAGGAAGTTAGGGGGAGGGGGGGCAATATTCGTTAAGCTACATTTCTTCTTGTCTTAGGTTTGTCCCTGCTTTCTTGTGCCTTTTACTGTATGCAAAAGTTGCAATATCAGTCATGATCTCCCAAGAATGTTTTTGATTTATAGCTGCAAAGTTCATATTAGTTGCGTAGCAGTGACCTTGTTGTCGGTGCAAATTCATGTAGGAACTGCAGAAAATGTCGGAGACCCTTTCACCTACTACGCGGGTGTCGATGGTGCACAAAAAAATCAACCTGGCAGATGAGACTCTGGCCTGGGAGCACGAGCGCTTCAGCATGCGTCGCCTGCCAGCTTTTACCATCTCTCATCTCCCCAGCCATCGGTCACCAAGCCGCAGTTCCATTTTCGACACGCGGTAAGACCGAAGTTCTTTGTCAAGAAGACATGTCGTGTGTTTTGCCACTCTCACTTTGTACTTGACTCAGGATTTATAAGTCTTGGTCAATAATCAGATGAAAATTGGAAGTCTTCTTAAACACTGCAAATCATGTAGTGCTGCCTGCTTTCTCTCATGATGATAAAGCAGTGTGTTTCACTCTTAAAGGTAGCATTGTTGGATCGTAGTCTGTCATACATTGTACATTTATAAATATATAGTTAAAAATTGTTTATTGCTGCTTGCTCAGGACCTTATTACAATACTACAGTTGAGTTTTCTGACACTATACTAAACTTACAGCATTTTTTTTTTTTTGTATTGTGCTTGCCATTTATGTGCATCTTACTTTTGTAAAATATCTTAGTTATGACCCATCTTGTCTCTCGCGTTTTACATTGTTGTCCAAGGCTAGATGGACTATGTATGCTTGCATATTAGCTTTGATACCAATAATATTTTGTCAAGATTTAATAAACCCCTAATAGACCAGTTTCACTACAGTGCCGTTGCCACAAGGCATATACATTTATTCGAAACCTTACAGACTGAGAGCCAATTAGGACTAGGAGCATATGTTTGTGCCATGACGAAATTGCTTACCTCTCGAGGTCAGAAGGCAGTGAGATGAAAGTAAGGATTCTGCAACAGGAGCTTCGCTTGCTGACAGAGCTCTATAGGAGTGCGCGATTCTGTCTAAGCGATTTCCATTTACCTAGATTTTGCTGTGTTCGTGTACCCGTACACGAAAGTAGAGCTCTATTTCCTCACTTACGTCAGCAATAGCCTTGCATTTTAGTCATTTTTGGTTTGTTTGGCTTGACTTGTGAGCACGTCACTGATGATAATCTGGCGTTTCCTCCAGAGACAAAGTTGAAAAAGACAAGTTGGCTCGGAATGTGAAGGTGATCGCTGAAGCCTTGGCTCGCATCCTCTACAATGTGACAGACAGTGAAGAAAGTCTGGAAGTCTTCCGTGAGAGCCTGGTGTGTGTCAAATACGCATTTCTTACTGAATACCTCACTGCCATGCTGCCCCAGTTAACTGAAAACAGTTGTTTCTCATTTGTTCATCACAAACTTGTCTTTTTGTGGTCACCCAGTTGCTAGCTGCGTTGCATTGCGCATGTCAAAAATTTGTATACCATGCCAACTTTGCCAACTTCATATTTACCTCTGCCTAGAAATGAGAAAATATTCTACACTTGATTCGGTATTTGTAGGTGGTTTTTCCTCTTTACTATTTGTATGTATTTGAGAGCAGGCCCAGTTTGTGAATGCGTTTACTCTTCTCGTCTTCCCTTTACTGCTTTCTTGTAACCTTGTACAGGGGCATGACCCTAAGGAACAAGAAAAGAGCAGAGTGGGTCAAGGAACAAACGGGTGTTCAGGACATCTTAGTCAAAATCAAAAAGAAGAAACAGGCATGTAGCATGTAGCGCATGCTACAGGCATGTAGCGCATGTAGCGTGAAGGCAAGACAACGGCTGTTCATTAAGAGTAACAGACTGGATTCCAAGAGAAGACAAGTGCGCAAGGGGGAGGCAGAAAGTTCGGTGGGCAGACGAGATTGAGGAGATTGCGGGGATAACATGGCCGCAGCAAGCACAGGACCAAGTTGATTGGCGAAACGTGGTAGAGGCCTTTGCCCTGCAGTGGGCGCAGTCAGGCTAATGATGATGATGATGATGTACAGGGGCTACAAGAGGACTACCTCGGTGCCTGGATTGACACACTGTCGAGTCAGCCACGTGGTGCCCAACTAATGGCAAAGGGCAAGACACCTTTGGTCACCATGCTCGAGCAAGCACTCGCACGGCACCTCAAGGAAGTCCGGCTGTCGGCCTTCCGGCCAGACAAGAGGTGATGCTCCTGCTTTCTTCTCTTCAGCTGTAGAGTGCATTAAATGTAGAGTGCATTAAAACTAAATTTCTTGTTGTTTGCATCTGGTTTCAGGGATCCTGAAGTTGTGTTCTACGATACTCCAGTTGCTGTCATGAATGCTTACAGGTTAATGCACATTTTTCTCGTGTCAGTGCACTAAATTTCTGTTAGCCTGTGGGAATACGCGCTACACTAACACTTGGCCCAAGTGAAACAAATTTTCTGCTTTCTCTGTCAATTTGCAGCGTCAAGCCAGCCGTGTTTGACTTGTTTTTGGCAGCACTTATTGGTGCCTACCTGGGAACTGTGTACCTTGTCATCGTGGTAAGTTCTGCTTCGTCAAAGCTTTTTAAAGTCTCAGCTCAGAAGATGATCAGCATAGTTGAAAATTAAGTTTGGCAGAAAGATACCGGTGTCTGAGTTCCCGCATCACATTGCACATGCTTGATGATTAGTATGTTCTATTTATGCAAATACAGCCGATAAATGCTGGTTGACATTCCTACAGCTTTGTTATTAAAGTGCCTTTCCTGTTTAGAGCTGGCAATTACCATATTTCAGTTAACCCTTTGTGGGTTTGCCTATATTTTTGACACGATCATATAAAAACCGGCTGTGGCATATTCATAGTAGCGACAAACAAATAGTATAAAACAAATTTCATCAAAATCAAGCCAGTAATTTACTGAAAAAAACATGGTTGATCCCTTCGTCATAGGAATCGGAATAACACGAAAGTAAAACTTGTCCTTACAGAAGTAGTAGAATGTTTGTTATACATTTATATGAGAGAGTTTGCACAATGTATATAGATGTCTAGCAGCTATAGCACAGTGTAACGTCGATGCACCCACTTTGATGCTTAGTGGTTCATCTCCATCCCAACGACTAACGTACACGTTCAATGATTGAACAAACTCTTGTGGTAGCTGTAGTAGTTAACGGTGAAAGCATAATCAGAGAACGAGGTGCGATAGCCAGAAGAGCGTTGCATATCGGACGCAGAACTTGGTCGCCATCCCGCGGTACATTAAAGTGTGATTGAACACCACGGCCGGACTAGAGGGAAACGCAAAGCGTGTCGCGCCACCCCTGTAGCCCGGCCGCGATTTTTCTGGGAGGGGAGGGGAGGGGGGGTGTAAGCGGGGAACGCGGTGCTACAGCCAGGTGAGGCAGGTGCGCGTCGCAGAGGTATTCTCGGTTTGGATTAGCATGATGCTATGAGCGAGACCGATGCTTTTACAACGCTTGGGCTAAGATCGCCACCTCATGGTGTGTTAAGGCATTGACAAATTGCAATTCTATTGAAAACGTGCCGAATAGGACGGACGTTTAGTAACAAGCGTTGCAGGTGCTAATCGCAGAGGCTACAGTAATGACGAAATACTTTACTTTACCGCTCATAGAGGGCACCACCACCCCGCCGACCAAGAGCACTGTGAGAGGAGAGTGTGAGATATAAAAGGTGCCTTTGTAAAGCATCTAGAGTCTGTGACTGTGGCGCAGTGGATAGCGTGCCCAGCATCTGTTCTTGCGGACCGAGCCGTCGCGGGTTCGATGCCCGTTGGCGGAACTTTGTTTCTTTGCCATCTGATGGTGTACATTTTTTCAACGTCATTTCCATGACGGAAATACATCACTGAAGTCTTGGTGGACCCTGGCATAAAACATTTCGTGTTAAAAGAGTGGGACATACATGTTCCACTGACTGATGAGAGTGTTTTCAAAAAGTGGGAAAGCACTGTCCCACTGTCTCATGAAGGCACCATCTCGAGATTGCATCAACGGGTATTTGGGATGAAGTGGCCGAAGCAAGTGTCACAGAGTATCGCTTCTTAGGGTGTGCTGAGGAAAGTTGTGGGGATCTCATTTCAGCAGTAGAACACTCCCTGCACGTGCGCTTCTTGTGAGCCATCATAGCGCTGTGGTCTGTTCCTGTAAAGCTTACTTCATGTAAAGCTTATTTCACCACATGCTCCAACAATTTTTTGTCCATTTGCCTGTTCTTGCTTTGGCTGTCGAAATTGTAGAGTACAGCTGTTGTCCCTGAATATGCGCCTACTTTTGAAGAGGTATATGATATCAAGACAAATATTTCCACTAACCAATATCCGCAATTACGCTGAGTAACGAGCGTGGCGATATCGCAGGGGAGTGTTTCGATACATGTATCGGTCAAGTTATTCCGCAAGTTTACAAAAACATGTAATGACTGGAAGCTAAAATCGCCTCTCTGAAAAACCAGAAAAGGAGGAAATTATCCGGTATTTTGATTGGTAGGTTCTTTCTATCTGGAAGAAGATTCAGAAGCTATCGTAAAAAATTGATGTCACTGTAAATTCGATGTCACTGTAACACTACTTCCGCCCTTCGAAAGCGTGGTAAAAGAATTTTCCTTGATATTACGAAGACTTAGGTAAGATATGAGTGACATATCATTGCGCTAATTGCAACGGGTGATGCGGGAGAAAATTTTTCCTGCAGACGGAAAAGTGTGACGTATGTGTCCCACTGTTGCACAAAGGGTTAATGATACCTGGCACTTGTTTCTTATTTTCTCATTTAATAATTATGAAACTGTTGTCACAGAATGTTTTATGGAGGCTACATTGTCTGCGAGGTGTGAGACTAAAAGAAAAGCACACACCACCATATGTGTGTGTCGTGTGTGCATGCACACACATGAGGAGGGGTGTGATTGGCACAAACATCAAAGGTGTAGGTGGTGCCATTTGAAGCTGCTTCATAATTCTGAGTTGCAAAAATTTCTAATGGCCAGCGAAGGAGTTGATGGGACTGGGTTAGTGTTTCACACTTACGGGACAAATGGCGAAAGTGCAGAACACACATGGCAAAGCACGAATGTGGCCTTTACTAAAGCCTTTGCAACTTGTTGGCTTGGCTTGTCCAATGGATGGGATGCATTTGATGACTACTAGTTGACTTAATTTCCTTACCTTCGGTTTTGAGGCAACGCTAATGACTTATCAGGAGAGTAACATTGCTCCTTCACTTTTACTTGGAGACTGATTTAGCATGCAGCCTTGCAGATGGGCTTTAGATTACTAAAAAAAATTTTGTCATCCTTTTAATGTAAGTATGGACGAGTAGCAGGAGTTCCTAAGGCTGTTTGACAATTGGTCAGTGGCTGTTTTTTGCAGGTCATCCGATCAGGATAATTCAAAAGAAACAAGATGTCACATGCGCATTTAATAATGCTGAAACATATCAGGCATATTGCCATCTGTACAGCACTTATTATTTCAAATTTTCTGTTGGGTGAAATGTTTTTCTTGCAGTGATCCTCTGGAGGCTAGCTATTGCTTCTATTTTTAACCTTAGTTTAATTAATTATGTACTCATAATAATGCCACCATTTCAATCTTTCATAAATCAAGATTATGTTGATTGTTATAAGAAAAATGGAACAATTTAGTTGTTGTTTATGTGATGCATTGTTACTCGCAACTATGGTTGTTAAAATAGACTGTGTCTGTCGTATTTTGAAGTGCAGTACCCTACTTCAGTACTAGGCATATACTGAAGCTTGATAGTATTTGATTCTAGTTCGGAGAATATAGGGGTTGCTTACTTTTGGTTTGCTTTGTCCCACAGAACTTCCACCACGTACAGAGGGTTGTGGGCCTGTTCTCCCAGCCGAGGGCGAAGGTGAACTAAGTGCACGACCACCGACACGTTTGGTTCCGATGCTGCTCTTCCATTCTTGCCCGACACCTTCATCGCATAGACTGCTTAGAAAAGGACCAGTGTCAATGCTGGCAACTTTCTTCAGAGACTCTTCATGCTTGAGGACATGCCTGTGTGTTCATCAATTCATCCGTACCTGTTGAAGCACCTCACCGTAGCACCGTCATAGCTCCATCACGTATCGCAGTCTTTCACTTCTCATTGTGTGTTCTAGCAGCTGCCATACGCATGAGTTGTTTGGTTTCTAATGGAATAGTGAAGGGGATCGTCTCTGTCTGGGACAGAGCTCTGAAAAGTGCCAGCTTGCATTGTGCCACACTTGGGGCTGTGTGCTGTGTGTGAATGGTTCCGACAGTGTCGTAGCATTGTTGCCTTTTTCAGCCACCCGTCATGCCTTTTTGTTGATGTGGTAATTGTAGGATGTGTTGTTTCTGTTTGTGTACTGCCCGGTTGTAAATAGTAATGTATATACACACATTTTTTGCACGCTTAGGAGGTGTCTCGTAGTAGATTGCAATGGAGTGGGACCCAAAGGTAGACTATTAAGAACGCTTGTTGGTATCGCATGGTCTGGACTTAATTGATGTACGGTCCATTTGTTTGTTGCCTCAGGAGTTGTGAAACAAGTGTCTTTGTTGGCTTTTTTTCCTCTTTTTTTTTGTGAGCGCCGTACGTACTGGTTATTAAATTACTCTGAATGTTGCTGTGTGTGTATTCTGTCATGCCTCTCGACGAAGTAGATGCCTCATTCTTGCAAAAACAAATAGGCGACTGCTAAGGTAGATGAACTAGACTGAAGTGTTTTCATCTGGAATCATCCCTTACTGTAGTGGCAGGATGAACGATGATTAATTGTCTAACGTACGCAAACGGCTTTTACTAAGGCAGCATTATAGGGAGGTGTCCCAACCAGGGGTGGATCCAGGTTTTCTTCAAGGGGGTGCAGGGATCGGTCTCGCATTGAGGTTGCAATTGATGATTATTTAGCACTGATGCTCATGATCAATAATAATGTATTTGTTTGCATTCCAACAACATAGTTCATGATGTCATGTTTCATATGGTAGTACATGGTACTGCGCACACACACTTCAAGGGATGTGGACATCTCCCTGGATCCATGTATGGAACCCCCCCCCCCCTTCTCGTCTCTGCAGCTACTGTCATTACCACCTCGGTTCTAATGCGGTATCAAACTTCCTGGCAGAGTAAAAGTGAAGACCTGCGTGCTCCTAACACTACCTTTATATGTTCTCTGCCTTTTGCCTTCCTTGCCTGCAAATGGTGTAACTAGGAAACTGAACTTTTATTTAGGGCCTGAAATTGTTGTAAAAGTCGCCGAACATTGATGAATATAAGGAAACGTGAGAGAGTGAAATTTACATGGCTACAGCCATGCACCAAAAGGGATATCGAAGTTATAGAAACTGCATGCATCTAAAGTTAACAGCTTACATGAATTTGCTTGAATGGTTTTGCAAAAGTCACACTCGCAAGTTATCTGTATATTTTAATGGTGCATTTAATGCACTGCAATTTTGTCCACTATAGGTTTACAAAATTGTGATATTGTTTTTCGTTGCTATGTTAGATTTGTAAGCTTTCTAGTTTTGTTTGCTAAAATTTTGAGATTTTCTGCAATTTTTGTTTCATAAGACTAATGGCTTAAATATCTGCTTCCTTCATTAATAACTAGATTTTATCTTTTGAATTCAACAAACCACATAATATTCGGCATAGTAGCTGCCCAGAAATAATTTCGTTGTTCCTGTGTATGGATGGGGGCCCGTGAGCCAAAGACTCTTCTTAAAGAAGGCACAATGTGATCCCACTATCCATACATTCACAGACACCACCACAACGTAAGCCACTCTTCCTGTGCACTTGTTGCTTGTTTGCTTGTCCAACTTACCTCTATTTTGCACTAGAAGCAGTATGAATGCCTCATACAGCATCCATAGGGCTCTTTGGCATCTACGTATGGGCCTTCTTATTGCCTCTTTCAGTAACAATAAAGAATTTTTAATACAAGTGTATATTTCATCTAGCGCAGTCGAACCCGGATATAGCGAATTATCTTCTTTATCGAACATCCCATTGAAAATTCAATGCTAAAGTATTGCACTGCACTACGCGCACATCGAACTCCCGTCAACCTCCACATTCGATATGCTGAACGCTGCGACCCCGTAAGTGCGCTGCGTCATCAGAAATATTCATGTCGACGAAACGGCATTGTTTTGTGCGGAATTGTCAAACAAGCCATCGATACTGAGGGGCAGTGCAAGCTGCGTGCCTCGAAATAGGGATGGCTCGCGCAGCAGCAAGGGTATTAGTATTTGCGCTCCATTCTCGTGGATTGCCATGATGGATAGGCAATACAGATTTTTTTATAAAAATCTTAAGACAGTAAGGCTCCTGTCTTTTTCTCACACGAACTCCACATCGGGCGGAAATACTTTGCCGCAGTTAAAATGACATTGATGCGACGAACGAAAACTCATTATTTAACTTTTTTGAATTAATGACTTGAGAGCAGAAGTTGTAGTGCGTGTCAATTTATGGCATACCCACTTTTTAGAAAATACGAAAGTTGCGTGTAATTAGAGATATTCGTCATGGAATTTTAAGGCCGATACCGAAACTGACCGCGCCCAACGTTACTAGACCGCGCCCAGCACGCAAAAAACGCGACCGCTCTGTTACGTCAGACCGGAACTACACGTGACAAGAAAGTGACGAAATTTGAATGAAGGCGCGTCGCGTTCGTATCTTTTCGTGAAAAGTGGTAAGTCATGTCACTTGCGGCAGCGGATCGCCTTACCTTTGCGTGTAGTCTTTTGTGCTTATCTGTTTATTTCGAGCTGTGCACAAAAAAAGAAAAAAGCGATGTCCATCTTTTCTTTCTCTGTGAAGCATAAAACTCTGGGGTAGCCGCTGCGGCGCTTCTTGCAGACAGGGGAAACAGATTTTCGCGCCTGTTTATACTTTAAGAAAGAAATAGACAAGCACCACACATCGGACTCAAACAATAAGCTGTTTACTTGTGTATGTCGGAATGCTTGCCGATTTTCCTGAAGAGATTCTGCTTCGGCGCGTCTTGATTTAAATTTCGTCACTTCGTTGTCGAGGGCAGTTTCGGTTTGACGTAACAGAGCGGTTGCGTCATGGGTTGCGTTCCCTGCGCTCCGGGCGCGGTCAATTAAAATTCGATGATGAATATCTCTAATTACGTGCAACTTTTGCGATTTGTGCAACTTTTGCGAAAAGACCATGCGCTCTAGGAAAGGTCTACCTGCTGTTCATTAGTGATAGTCGTGTGTACATACGACCTGTATTTTCTCAAGACTAAGGGCTAATTAATGAACTAACTTTAATTAGCCAACTTTTTAATTCTTGCTCGAATCGGTAAAATAATGACTTTATGTTGTACCTCGCCTCATGCATGTAACCTCAGAATCAAGCATTTATTTTTTGTTGAAATCTGCCTGGTTGTTTTCCAAGAAAAAGAAGCCACAGTTTCGCCGCAAGGGCGAAGCAATGAATGCGATAGCAAGAAATTGGAATGTCACGCGAAGAACGAGAAGCAGCTCGATATTTGCAGCGCGTCGCTGAAGCACAGAGAAGGACGCCCGAAAAGAACGCACAGGCATGCACAGGGCAAGCGTGAACTAACAACTGTCGCAGCTATTACGTCTTTGTGCTTGAGCAACGCGCTGCAAGTGTCGACAATATAGAGTGAGAACTGGGGCCTCAGAAAGCTTGGGGATCAAGGAGCTTGCGAGCCGCCAAGGCGCATCCGCATAACCCAAGCCACTCTTGGGCTCTTGTGCTCGCGTTGGCCTAAGACGCAAAAATCGAAAACTAGCGTGGGTCAGATGCTCTTAAATCTTTCTTTTCCCTTTAAACTTCGCCGCGTGGAGTGACCCCCTACGTGTCCTGCCACACGGGGCGTCTGATGCAAGGTGTGCCTGGTGTGCCCAGTGTTCTCTGTTTTTTTTTTCTTCCACATCACGAGTAGGTAGAGAAGAGGTCCAATTTGTCGTGCGCGTCTCAAGGGCAGTTTTCACAGTGAAAGAAAATTAGAAGCGTTGCGTTTCCAACTGTCGAAAATGGAGAATCAGACGCTCTTAGATATTTCTTTTTCTTTTAAACTGCGGCGCATGGAGTGACCCTGCGTCTCATACCACACGTATATATGATGTAAGGCGTGCCTAAAGTCCCTACTTTAGGCGTGCCCGGTGTTCTTTGTTTTAAATGCGGAGGATTTCTTAGTAGCACCTGCGGCGTCGGCGGCGCCGTCCACACCCCCACTGCGCATGCTCGGCTCGTCTCGTGCCGGCAGCAAGCCTCTCCCTCCTCCTCCTTCCCTCCCTCCTCTCCCTCGAACGCGGGCGGTGCGTACAGTAAAACCTCGGTGATACGAATCTCGCGGGGTCACCGAAAATATTCGTATCATCCGAAATTCGTGTCACCAGAAAACATGGAAAATTAATATGCGACAACAGAAAGCTGGCGTATGTTTTCATTTATTGTTTCTCAGCGGCGCAGCAACATCATGAACAACCGTTCTGAATGATTGTCAGTAATGTTTTTTTATGTCAACGATCATACATGTACTCGTAAATATGCGGCGCGTGCGCGCGTGTGTAATTAATCAATCGTGTACTGTGACCCATGACACCCAGTAGCCCCTCCCAAATCTTAGTACGTTTTTTTTGCATGACACGAGAGCACTGTGGCGAAAGTGACTTATGGAGCGCATTGCACGCGATTGAACGCCAGAAAATTTTAGGACCGCTGTCCTTCGTTGTTATTACTTTCTTATCGCGGCGGTGTTTTGGATGTTTTTCGGGAGATTTACGGCCGTGCCCACCTAATCGGGAGGTTTGCTCAAAATTCCGAAATATTATGTGCAAATCGGAGAGTTGGCAGGTGTGCGTGTCCCCAGAAGTCGTGCATGTTGACGTTGCTAGACCTAGCTCCTTCGCGAAGACATGGCCTGCATCTACGTGGAAAGCATGTGTAAAAAGTGTGTCGACTTGGGCTTGTTGGTTTGTCATTCTCGTAAACTGTTCCGCGTGAAAGACGTAGACAGGGAACACAAAATGACACGCACATATCGACAGCAGCACACGTCGACGCGTTAGAAAAAAATCACAGCATATCCACGGAGTGAATGATGATGAGTGGGCGAAGCTGCGGAGGTTCATCGGTAAACCGTGAATCTTCCGTGAATTCTGCCCAGTACATCATCACCGACGTGAGATCGGGCGCGTTTATACTAAAGGTTCGATGAGAGTTATGACGACTTGCAGCTCACTTTAATTTTGCATGTACGCTGTGAATTTTCATTGTTTAGAAAACCATTGCTTTAGAAAACATCTGGCGTATTTCGTTAAGCAGCTGGCGTCTTTTCGTTTTGCTTTAGAAACATCTGGCGTTCTTTCGTTTTGCTTTTAGAAAACATCTGGCGTCTTTCGTCGGTTTATTTCATCAATCAACGGCGTTTTGAACAAAATTTTTATTGTTTAATCACGCACAGGAGAAATCTCACCAGGCACTACCTTGGAGGTAAACAATGGCTGCTAATGGGAATGAGAGACAGAAGAAGTCGGCTTTTAGCTAACACTTACACTTCTACTTCTACTAACGTTTCCTACTGGAACGTGCCAATGGCTGCTAATGGGGAATGAGAGACAGAAGAATTCGGCTTTTAGTTAACGCGCACGCTGCGAATTTTTTATTGTTCAACAACGCACAGGAAAAATCTCCCACCGGCACCACCTTGGAGGTCAAGATCTGGTACTAGCGTTACGACTGGTTACGCACTACGACTACGAGGGACGAACGGGTGCCGCTTTAAGGAGCTTCGCCCCTAAAAACAAAGAGAGAGAGCGCTACGTTAGCATCATCTGTAATTTAAACGCGAAGGTACATGAATGCGCATTGAGGCCTCCAAGATTCGCGCGCACAGTCTCGGAGGTTACGACGCGCCGCTGATGGCCTGTTCTGAGAAACTGGCGGCGCTGCGCGCATGACCGCGCGTGATTGCCTTGTCTTCCGCGACAGCACGGGCAGGACCTGTTCGTACCTTCGTGGTTGCATACGTTCGTATCAAACGTCACCAGGAGAAAATCGGTTCGTAACAACCGTACTTCATTACATTGCAGGCTAATGGGTCTTGGCCGGGACCACAGAAAAATTCGTATCACCCCGAAATTCGTACGAGCCGTGATCGAATCACCGAGGTTCTACTGTATATAAGCGGCGGAGCGCGCGTTCGGAATTCAGTCAAGGGCGTCTTTACTTGGCTTTCGCTTGACTTGACGCTTTGCTTGACTCGAGTAGATGCGATGGAAGCAACAGTACCTTCAATCAGCGTCCCATCACTCGTTGAAGGCAACGTTACCCCACCCTCACCGTCGTCGGCGTCAACAACAGCAAGCAACGCAGAAGACAAGGCTGCGAAGAGACGAGCATACGACGCTGAACGCAAGCGTTTGAAGCGAGCTGCGGACCCGGAACTTCGTGCACGCTGGAGCCGTTCAAGTCGTACATGGTGTGCGCATCGTGTAACAATTAAGCATTCTCAAACCATACCCAATTACGCAACATTCACGCGATACCCCCACCACTCTGCGACGCATTTACTCGAGTTCCCCCCGTGGGATTTTTTTTCCCCTTACACATCACGAGTGGGTGCAGAAAAGGGCCACTTTGCCGTGCGCGTCTCAAGGGCAGTTTTCAAATTGAAAGAAAATTAGGAGCGTTGCGTGATAGAAAACACGCTCAAGCTCCTCCGAGCTTTGTTACCACCAGCGGTAAATGGTGTATATAAATAGCTCGCTGTTATGGCGCATGCATGGAGCATAGTTTACCAATAAAGAAAAAAAAAATATGGGGCATGTTTGAGTTGTCTAATGCAGCAGGCTGGGAAACGAGGGGTCGATGGTTCGAATCAACGGTTCTAAAAACGTTGGTTCGAATACCAGGTCGGGTGCTTCGGAATTTTTTTCTTCTGCTTTATTTTTCTTTGTGCCTTTTTATATATATATACATACATATACATATCCGGGGCATGACGGCGACGGCAAAAATAGGCCGAGAAGGAACGGAAACTTTATTGTCAAATCAATGAAATTTGAGTCCGGCGTCTTTTTAGTGGGCCTGGGCACCCACCGCGGACGCGGTTCCGAGACCTTGTCTCGAAGCGGCTTCCTCGGCATGCTGGACGGCCCAGAGTTGTGCTGTCAGGTTCGAGCTGAGCAGTGCGGTCTTCCAGCGCGAGCGGTGGCTGGCGGTGGAAGAGACGGATGAGTCGGCACTGTTCGACATGTCTATTAAGCCCTGACACTCCCACAACATGTGGCTAAGCGTGGCAACCTCGCCACACGAGCTGCATCTGTTTGTAGTGTAAATATCTGGATACATGGCGTGCATGAGTCTGGGGTTTCTGTACGAATCTGTTTGTAATTGTCTGTAGTGTACCGCTTGCGTCCTGTTTGTGTCCATATATTTGCTATCGTAATAAAACAAAAGCGCGCGAAACACGCCAAATATGAAATAGACGCGCGCTCGCGCGCTGCTACTCCAGCGGCCACCTGCTATATCTCCTGGGCCACCACTTGCAACACCGCTGGGCGAGTCGTGTTGCACCTGTGTTCTAATCACGGACACGTAGTCACGCCAGAGTTGTGACGCGCCTTGTAGCTGCTAACTAGGACGCTGATATTTCAGTGTAGTTTCCTTGCCCGGTGCGTGGTGTCGATATGTCGCAATCACGTGTGGTTAGAACACCGTTCAAGGAGTTCAAGGCATGCGATAAACTGAAATTTGTAGTATGCCTTCCTCGAGCCAGCTATCTCTTAAATAAATAAATAAATAAATGAATAAATAAATAAATAAATAAATAAATAAATAAATGCACTTACACCTCGATATAACGAAGTCGGTAAAATAGATAATTTACTTCGTTATATCGAAACATTGTTAAAATGCCATTTGACCTTTAAGCAAAATAGCAAAATGAAGTCACGAAAGCCTTGCTTCCTTTTTTTTTCTTTGTGCCACTTCTCAGCATGCTTTAAATAAAGTTCTTCGTACGGGAAGTGCCAGAATAATGCTTGAATGATACGGCAGTGCAAAAGACTAATTTTGATAACGCGAAAAAAATTATGTTCTTGAACCTGATACCCGGGGATGGCGGCTTGATGCTGCGCCGGCGAAGAAGTCATCTTCTCAGCGGCTGAGCGTCACGCGTGAACCCGAAAAAAAAGAAAATACAGGTCCAACGCACTGTGGTAATATTGGAGAAGCGCTTAAAAAACTCGCTTGCAACTCAAAGATATGACAACTGGACCCAGCGGAAGTTCCAATCTATCGCCTCGATCTTCCGCTGGGGCAGCGCTGAAACTTCGTTATACTGAGAATTTCGTTGTATGAACTCCTCTATCTAGATAGATAGATAGATAGATAGATAGATAGATAGATAGATAGATAGATAGATAGATAGATAGATAGATAGATAGATAGATAGATAGATAGATAGATAGATAGATAGATAGATAGATAGATAGATAGATAGATAGATAGATAGATAGATAGATAGATAGATAGATAGATAGATAGATGTCTGGCGAATGATAGAAGTGGATATGAGAGTTGAACCACATTGCGGAGCGGGCATCCACACGTCTGCGACCTCCATCGATCTGGCGACGAAGGTCACGGAGGGATTTCCAACCTCTGTATAGAGAGAACGTAGTAGATCAAGCGGAGGTAATGAAGGGTCAGACGGATTCGACTGATAGAAATTCGCCGAGGGAATCGCTTCCCAAAGCCTAGCTCGTCGCCTACGGTATATCAAAAGCGTCGGGTCCGCGTGCTGAGCGGATATTTGAAGCGGCGACGCCTGCAGCGGGCCACACCATGCAGGAAAAGGAAGCGTGTTCCCTCTCGACGGTGTTATTGCGCGCATTATTTCTCCGGGAAGAAGTCTCGTAACACGCTTTCAGAAATGTCGTCTTCGCTAATCTGTGGTTCGAAAAAGAAAAGAAGAACCTCGCCTAATACCGATCTTCGCAAAAAACTACCGTGGCTTAAAACAGATTGGTGCTGGTGCTTCCTTGCCTCGCATCTCTCGTGCTGTTGTTCCGGCGTCATCTATAGATAAGCGCTCGCTCCGAGCCGAGACGGAGAAATCGTGCAGATAAGCGGAGCCCTTTATCAGTCCCGCCGTACGTTGTTTTGACCCGACGAAAGACGTTGTCTATCAAATGCAGCATCTCGACAAACAAGACGGAAGGGCAAGGATCGAGCGAGGCTGCTGTAATCGAAAATGACCACGAGCGGGATTGCTTGAACGACGAATGCAACGACGAACAGAGAACCTTTATCGTCGATCAAATGCATCCCTACACTTGGTAGATTACATGCGGTGTTTTCCCTTCCTTTCAAGCAAAGCTTGCATTGCCTCAAGTGTCGGCGTTGTAGGTGTGACCGGAACAAAACCCGGCGCCCTCGAAGCCCTCGAAGGTGCGCCGGTCGCATGCGTATTTGTATACGCGTCGTTTTACAGTAATTGATGGCGACAAGGTCGTGGGCTTGTCGACAATCAGCCGTTCCTGATTTGATCTTTTATCGAAATTATCGATGCGACTCGTCATTTGACGTTGCCACATTTCATTGCTACCTGAGTATATGAACGCATGACCTTCGTTGAACAGTTAGGAGGGAGCATTGCATAATGCAATAGAAAGAAAGAGCGAAAATAAAAGAGAAACAAGGAAAGAAAAGGAAATATTAGGAGCCCTTCCTGTATCGGGAAAATAAGGGAAAGTGAAGCTTGGTGTGTGCGTGCCTGACCTAATATTTTTCTTCCTTCTTTTTCTCTCGCACTGCTCAATGCTCCCTCCTAACTTTTTCCTTCCTCCAAGCCGGGAATTCGACCTTCACCCACAGCGGCTCTCGCATAGTTTAAGCTCGTCCTCTTCCAGCAGTGCGGATAGTTGGGCTTTTCGGTTGTACATACTTCAAGGAACAGCGCAGAAAAGAAGAGGACAACAGAAGAAGACTTCCAGCGCAAGGCCATCGCCGATATTGGTACCTCAGGCACGCACACGCCACGCTTCGCTAGCTCCAATTTTCCTGAAAGGGTAAGGGTTCCTGAATTTTTTCATTAAACAATGCAGGATTTTGAAGATGTCCCCTGCGAAATATGTATCACGATTCTAGTTCTTGAGCTAGATTACTCGATGTAGTGGATAGTAGTTGCACAAGAACTTCAAACGGATAGCCGACTGATAAACTAATATTCACTGCATTACTGCTAAGTTAGTTACTTAACTGCTAATCCACGTAATATGACCTTGAATCTATCCTGGTCGTGTAGCAGTACTGCAGTTCAGTGGTTCTCAGCCGTGGATATTTCGGGGACCCCTCGTGGACCAGTGGAAGTGATTAGAGGCCCCTTGCAGTGGGAGCAAACGGGGAGGGGGGTGCCATAACTTAACGCAACATGCAGCTAGAAATAGGTTATTTTATTTCTCCCTGGCAAAGAATGGTCAAACTAAAGTGCCAGGCCAACTTGATCTCAGCAGCTCGTCAATAAGCTGTACGATCTACAGCCATATTAAACCTGTTTCTAGCTATGTTTGTTCTTCAAATGTGCAAGCCTGGAAAAAGCATGCTCGTGGGTATATGTCGGAAAAAGCTGCAACAGAAGCTTTGCAACCATCTCATGGAGAAGGACAAACAAGTTAGCTCCGCCGCAATGCAAAAGTGTTATGCGGTGAAGAATACCAACGCCACGGGAGTTAGTGTGCGTCAGCAAAAAAAAAAGAAAAAAAAACGCGTTTTTTTTTTTCTTAGAGGATGGGTTTCGCGGAAACACTGAAATTGCTCCGCGGACCCCCATTTGAGAACCACTGCTGTAGCTTTTTCATCAATACGGTTAACCACTGGGAGCGCAGAGAAGTTGGCGGTTAAACTGCTCTCAACCCTGTAATTTTGCCATTTTTTTATGTGCATATATACACGCTCACAAACAGATAAAGACGAATCGGACCCCCCCCCCCCCCATCCCTCCCATTGGTAACGTCGCTACTTGTAACGCGTTACCGCGACGTTGCTTCCCCAACATTTCCAACAACAATTGCGGAAAGAGCATTCGAAAGGAGACACTTTCACCTCGACAATGCACACGACACTCGGTATGTGCAATGCTTTATTGGCACGGGAAGGAGGCAGACAGGACGAGCACTTGTATAAGCGCGAAGTAGCCCCTGGCACCCGATATCCTGCCAACCGCGTTACGCCTCTGTGCAAACACCCCGTGGCTTATGTCACCGTCCACTGGTCATCCCGCCCTCAGTGTATAAACGCAGAGCAACACGCTTCCTTTTCTGATGTTAGCGTGATCTAACGAAGCCAATCAAGTCGACAGAGTTTACGTAAACACGACGGGCCGATGTTTCGAACTCTTGCAGGAGCACAGGAGCAGAAGGTTGAGAACAGTAATTGCTTTTGCGCTTTTTGTCAGTGACGTAAAAGAGCACATTATTTTTCGCTGGGTCGTATCATGGTGTCGTAAGCCAGTTGTTTTTATTTTAACACCGGAATTGCTTTTTTTCGATACGCTCGTCCGAGGGATGCCTCCGTAGGACTATCCTGCGGAACTACATCAATGTATTCGTGACAAACAAACATTATTATTATTATTATTATTATTATTATTATTATTATTATTATTATTATTATTATTATTATTATTATTATTATTATTATTATTATTATTATTATTATTATTATTATTATTACAGCAGATTGGGCAAGTTGGTGCATTACAATCAGTTTGAGCATGAAGGAAAGAGGCAACAGCGGAGAAGGAAACACAGGCAACAGGTTGCCTCTTTCCTTCATGCTTAAACTAGTGGAACTATGGGACACTTATTTGCACGAAGAGACTAATACTGGCGTAGCCATGGGAAGGGAGGGGTGTGGGGTGGAAGGTTTAAACCCTCCCCCCTCCCGGTTATGCCACTTCGTGCCTGATAAGTGTCCTACAGTGCTCGTACGCCAAAGCCGTTCGCTAGATCAGGTGCCAGCCTGTGGTGGTGGGCGTCCGGCCAATGGCAGATAGCACTTTTGAACAAAAAAGCTTTGTCCATTCAGCGTCGGGATTTTATGCGGGTGATTTGAAAACTTCTTTTTCTGTAGTGTGGGTGACAGTATACCGGCGCACAACCGTAATAGTATCACTGAATTCCCGGACTTCATCGTGGTACCTTTATTGCTTGCTTAAGCAAAACGAAACAAACAAACAATAAATCCCGTTTGCCTACGACTGACTGATCCCGAAATTGAACACCCCATTTGCCGCTACCAATCCGTGATGAGCTGGCGAAATAAATGTGATCTTGCTCATACACCAGATAAGGACACATAATTCTGTAGCGAATAGAGCCTCGAAATGCACGAGCGAACAAGCGAGCGAGCGAGCGATTCAGAGAGAGAGGAAAGGGGAGGGGAAAGAGAGAGAGAGAGAGATTGAGTGATCGAAACAGTGCGTCTTTACGAGAGAATCATCCATAGCTTCAACGTAGGCAAGCAGCCCACGGGCCATTCCGTGCGAGCTTTGTTCTTGCGAGTCACTATATACGAACCTTTGATTTAGTCCCTTGGCTGCTGCTATAGCGTGACCGCTGAAACTTAATGAAAGGATCACGTCACTACTGCGGTGGAGTTCGTGATTGCGTAACTCTTCGAGGTGATGAACACCTGAGGAGGCTATACCTGTGGTGCTTCTGTGGATTGCGAATAGGCATTGGCTAACAAATGCTGCTACGCGAGTTCTGCGAAATCCACTCGTAGGCGGCCGTCTGAGATGAGTCGATTTCCGGCTGATGGCTCGCTTGTACAGAAACACTGCACTGGCTCAGCGCATTAGCCCTGCTGCTACTAAGTACAATGTTCCAGAATAGATTCTAGTCAGGCAACACTTCCACGCGCTCAGATTTCTCACGCGTTGGCGCACCGCGCCAAGTTAAGGTTTCACATATACGCACAGGGGTGCGTATGTGGAACGACACAAGCACACAAACGCGCACACACACACACACACACACACACACACACACACACACACACACACACACACACACACACACACACACACACACACACACACACACACACACACACACACACACACACACACACACACACGCACGCACGCACGCACGCACGCACGCACACACGCGCGCGCGCACACACACACACACACACACACACACACACACACACACACACACACACACACACACACACACACACACACACAAACGCGCGCGCGCGCCCACACGCACATATGCACGCACAGAGAGAGAAAGAGGGAAAGAAGTGTCATAATCGTTCAACGAGTTCGCGTCGCTCGAAGAAACTTCAGCAGCGCCTTCGTTGCTTTCTGGCGTAAAGCTCGAACTTTCCGGCATTCCAAGATTGATTGGAGAAATGCTACAGCAAACTTCTCCACACGTGGGAAGCTAAGCAGTCGCTTCAAAATTGACTTAAAGGTCAGCAGCATAACAGAAAATTTAGAAAGCACATAGCACTTCTGAACAAAGAAATAGAAGAATATGCTAAGCAATTGAGCAGAGAAGAATGGGACGAGATATGTAATTTCATGGACGGGCAGTTAAGCATCGGAAAAATCTGGCACATGCTCGGGTTCCTGCTTGACCCTGACAATAACAAGAAAAACTGCAGGCAACCCATTAATAAGTAATACATACCTATGAGGGCGCAGAAGATGAATTTCTCAATGAATTAGAGCACAAATACGTAACACAGGCACTCCCCTTGCAACAATCCTAGATACAATGGGAATATAAACGCAAAATTAGACGAGGAAATTAAGGAGTCAGAAATCCGCGCCGCCCCCTACAAAAGTTAAACATCGAATCAGCCCCAGGCCTACACGGAATAACCAACAAAACTATCAGAAACCTCAGTGATGAATCGATCACCAAATTAAATCTTGGAGGACGCTTGAGCTTCGCTTTCAAGAATATAAAACTACAGCATAATCAGACCGTGTTCGTATCGCCTTCCCAATCGCTCTCCTGGCTTCGCTTCTCGGTCGGCACCTAAACAGTGCCGCAAGAAAAGCCAAAGTGCGGACGTCTGCCGGCTCCGATAGCCATGCATGCGGCGCGACAAAACACGGAAAGCGTGCCCGTGGGCCCTTTGCGCCATCTCGCGGATTTCCTGTCAAGCCGCCGAAGAACCTCCGAGATGTGCGTACTACCGAATCTAAATGGTGTATATAAATAGCTCGTCGTTAGTATGCTAGAGGATGTATGCGTGGCGGCCGAGCGGTTAAACGCATCGGGCCAAGGAGCGAGGGGTCGCAGGTTCAAATCCCCGATGCCGCCGACACCGAAATTTCTGCGAAACGTGCTCTTTAACGCTATCGCGTTGAAATACATGAACGAGTGCTGGATAAGGGGAGAAGTACCAATTCAATGGGAGAAAGCGACGATAACGCTCATTCCAAAACCTGGTAATTGATAACGTCAGACCGCTCTCCCTAACATCTTGCGTCGGAAAACTAATGAAACATGTAATTTTAAACAGTGTAAACTTCTTAGAGGACAACATATACCCAGATGCAGTGATAAGATTTCGCAAAAATCTTTTGACACAAATGCGAAGCTTCAACTTAAGCATCAGATAATCAATTATAACACGCGCTCTACAAGGGCCATCTTGGGCCTTGATCTTAAAAAGGCTTTTGACAATGCCAACCACGCAAGCATATTGGAAAACATCGAACAAATAGGACTAGGGCACCGAACGTATAACTGCATCAAGAGCTTCCTATCGGATAGGAATGCAGTCATCTCCGTCGAAGGGCTCACGTCGCCCGAGATCGACATCAGGGGGCCGGCACGTCGCAAGTCTCTGTCATCTCCCCTATGCTGTTCAATCTTGTCTAGATAGGAGTCCCCGATAAACTAAATCACATAGAGTCCCTCCATAACGTAATCTACGCAGACGATAGCACTATCTGGGTCTGTGATGGTAGCGACGGATCAATACAATAAAGACTCCAGACATCGATAAACACAGTAGAGGAACACCTCGTAGAAATAGACGCGCAGAGAAATCCGAACTTCTCTTATACCGTCCCACACTTAGGGGCGGGCCTTCCAAAGGATACGACAGAAACGAGGCTTATGAGGAAATCAGGCTACAGGCTAAGAACGGGCGGAATGTGCCAATGGTCAACCAGCTCAAGATGCTGGATCCAGTAATCGAGGACAAAGGTACGAACGGTAAATCATAAGGAAATCAGGCACGAAGTAACAAACACCATAAGATTAATCAAACGAATTACTAACACACGGACCTGGGTATGAAGGAAGAAAGTACCATACGGCTGATGCAATCCTTCGTAATCAGTCAGATCACATATACAGCAGCCTTCCACAATTGATTTGCAGCCGAAAAGGCCAAATATAACAACCTGATAAGGAAAGTGTACGGACTAGCACTAGGGATTCCCGTAAGTACGAGCACGGATCTCTTCCTAAAGTTAGGACTCCACAACACACTAGACGAACTCATAGACACACAACAAATATCTCAGGCAGAACGATTAACCGAAACTAAAACGGGACGGCATATACTACGCAAGCTAGGTATGAATTACCACAATCAACACGAGGAAAAGAGGACGATACAGAGAAAAAAAAATCGTGACAGACTTCTAGTACCAAATCTACTCAAGAATATGCATCCAGTTTACAACAAGGGCAGACGCACAGGCAGAGCAGAGAAAATGATCGAAAACTTTGGGTCAGACGAAAGACCAACCTTCGTAGACGCAACTGAATACCCAAACAGAAAAAGATACATGGCAGTAGTCGTTGATCACATCGAAAAACTCCTTACAGGCGTGCCATTTACGGGCGAGACAGCAGATGAGGTAGCCATAGCACTAGCATTGGTCGCCACGAATGCTCAATGCATCATTAGCGATTCTCAGGCAGCCATTAGAAACTATGATCCTATGAGGTGTGGCACATCATCAGAGTAAACGAAGCGAAATTCTCCAATCCAGAGAGAAACGACACGCACAATTGCTCTGGTTCCCTGCGCACACGACTCCAGGCATTCCCGCAGTCAACATCAACGGGGTAGCACACCGGAAGCTCAAGATCTTACTCGCCGAGCTGAGCAAGGAGTGACTTCCATCGGTCAGGGGAACACGGAGGAGGATATATGAAGAGAAAAGACACAGATTAACAAAATTTAGCGTTATTACCAAATTCTATCAAATTCGGAGGCGAATCAGGGGCGTAGCCAGGGGTGTGGGGGTGGTTGGGGGGTTGAATCCCCCCTCCCCGAAATTTTTCGATTTTGCATGTGCATATATACACGCACACATACAAACGCACGCACGAACATACAAAAAGGATGGCTGAACCCCCCCCCCCCCGAAAAAAATTTCTGGCTACGCTTCTGAGGCGTATATTATCGCCGCCGATTGGGAGGCCCGGGCCGGATTCCAAATGAAGTTATTTCACTCCCTCACGCCTCACGAATCCACAGAAGATGGACGTCTCCTGAGGGCTTCAATTTCTTTTTGAGTAATCAATCAATCAATCAATCAATCAATCAATCAATCAATCAATCAATCAATCAATCAATCAATCAATCAATCAATCAATCAATCAATCAATCAATCAATCAATCAATCAATCAATCAATCAATCAATCAATGTTCTATTTTCGTCCAAAATTCTGTTTTCCTGTGCGGTGCTGCATGCTACTAAACCAGGGCATGGACAGTTTTGCGCTCGTTCCCACAAGCGCCCGACGTCCGGCGCGTGCCGCCTGTAAAGCGATACTTTGCCGTCTCAGCCCGCTTCCTGCGAGAATAAAATAATTTTGCCACTGCCATTTCCAGCGCGTCCGTTATACACCCGTAACTGCAGCGCAAGATTATTATGTTCTGGGCTGATATTTTCTTTTTAATTTTTACCTTACTTAAAAAAAAAGCAACAAGGGCTCTGAAGGGGGGAAAGGAGACGACTGAAAAAGAGCTTGGCGAATCAGAAAGCCCGTAACAGTGTTCACCGTCTAGGTTAATTCGCCTCCGTTTAGGTTTCCTTCCACGCTGTCCTCCGGACTTCCCCGTCATGTTTATACTTTTCTTTCTTTTTCGTGCCCTCTTGACATGACATAGTTTGGAAGCGAGCGTTGCAGTAGGGGGGGTTGCCTTCCGCTCGGCTTCGTCGAAATAAGGAAACGGTGCGCGCAGACGCCGAGACGGGCCGTCTAAGAAGAGGAAAGCAGATCCCCAGACTGGACGACGAGAGGAGTATGGGAGCGACGCGGCGCGTGGGCACAGAGTTGCTGATCGAGTCAGGAAATTAGGTCGAGCACGCTGACGAGGCTTCTCGGATTGCCCGTTTTCCAGGTGTTCCCTGCTGGGGCGGCTGCCGATGCCTCGTTATAGTCGCGCTGCTGACCTTATCAGCGGGAACCCGAGGAGGCGTTTTAATTCCTTGTTCTCCTCCTCCTTTCCTTCCTTTATTTCCGAAGGTTTACCTTTGTTTAGTTTTCTACGCGTTCAATCTAATTCGTTCCTATTGACAACGTTTCTCCTATACGAAGCTTCCGCAAATGGGATCCTGACCTGGCGTTGTCCTGGAAAATGATGCATTCTTATTGCTTAGTCCTTAATTAACGCTCCTATACTGTTGAACCTTGTTACAGCACGCCTATTCAGACTCTGAGCCATGTTTTCCGAAGTTTTAATGTGTGTGAGCTGGAAATGAATACAGTAGAACCTCGGTGATTCGATCACGGCTCGTACGAATTTTCGGGGTGATACGAATTTTTCTGTGGTCCCGGCCAAGACCCATTAGCCTGCAATGTAATGAAGTACGGTTGTTACGAACCGATTTTCTCCTGGTGACGTTTGATACGAACGTATGCAACCACGAAGGTACGAACAGGTCCTGCCCGTGCTGTCGCGGAAGACAAGGCAATCACGCGCGGTCATGCGCGCAGCGCCGCCAGTTTCTCAGAACAGGCCATCAGCGGCGCGTCGTAACCTCCGAGACTGTGCGCGCGAATCTTGGAGGCCTCAATGCGCATTCATGTACCTTCGCGTTTAAATTACAGATGATGCTAACGTAGCGCTCTCTCTCTTTGTTTTTAGGGGCGAAGCTCCTTAAAGCGGCACCCGTTCGTTCCTCGTAGTCGTAGTGCGTAACCAGTCATAACGCTAGTACCAGATCTTGACCTCCAAGGTGGTGCCGGTGGGAGATTTTTCCTGTGCGTTGTTGAACAATAAAAAATTCGCAGCGTGCGCGTTAACTAAAAGCCGTATTCTTCTGTCTCTCATTCCCCATTAGCAGCCATTGGCATGTTCCAGTAGGAAACGTTAGTAGAAGAAGTGTAAGTGTTAGCTAAAAGCCGACTTCTTCTGTCTCTCATTCCCATTAGCAGCCATTGTTCACCTCCAAGGTAGTGCCTGGTGAGATTTCTCCTGTGCGTGATTAAACAATAAAAAATTTGTTCAAAACGCCGTTGATTGATGAAATAAACCAACGAAAGACGCCAGATGTTTTCTAAAAGCAAAACGAAAGAACGCCAGATGTTTCTAAAGCAAAACGAAAAGACGCCAGCTGCTTAACGAAAGACGCCAGAAGTTTTCTAAAGCAATGGTTTTCTAAACAATGAAAATTCACAGCGTACATGTAAAATTAAAGTGAGCTCCAAGTCGTCATAACTCTCATCGAACCTTTAGTATAAACGCGCCCGATCTCACGTCGGTGATGATGTACTGGGCAGAATTCACGGAAGATTCACGGTTTACCGATGAACCTCCGCAGCTTCGCCCACTCATCATCATTCACTCCGTGGATATGCTGTGATTTTTTTCTAACGCGTCGACGTGTGCTGCTGTCGATATGTGCGTGTCATTTTGTGTTCCCTGTCTACGCCTTTCACGCGGAACAGTTTACGAGAATGACAAACCAACAAGCCCAAGTCGACACCCTTCTTACGCATGCCTTCCACGTAGATGCAGGCCATGTCTTCGCGAAGGAGCTAGGTCTAGCAACGTCAACATGCACGACTTCTGAGGACACGCACACCTGCCAACTCTCCGATTTGCACATAATATTTCGGAATTTTGAGCAAACCTCCCGATTAGGTGGGCACGGCCGTAAATCTCCCGAAAAACATCCAAAACACCGCCGCGATAAGAAAGTAATAACAACGAAGGACAGCGGTCCTAAAAATTTTCTGGCGGTCAATCGCGTGCAATGCGCTCCATAAGTCACTTTCGCCACAGTACTCTCGTGTCATGCAAAAAAACGTACTAAGATTTGGGAGGGGCTACTGGGTGTCATGGGTCACAGTACACATGATTGATTAATTACACACGCGCGCACGCGCCGCATATTTACGAGTACACGTATGATCGTTGACATAAAAAAACATTACTGACAATCATTCAGAACGGTTGTTCATGATGTTGCTGCGCCGCTGAGAAACAATAAATGAAAACATACGCCAGCTTTCTGTTGTCGCATATTAATTTTCCATGTTTTCTGGTGATACGAATTTCGGATGATACGAATATTTTCGGTGACCCCGCGAGATTCGTATCACCGAGGTTTTACTGTAGTTGTGTTGCTGGGTGTGTCCAGATAAGATCGAACACGAGGTCCCGGTCACCATTCCCGATTGTGATGAAATTTACTGTAGGCCTAGGCATTACACCCAGAACTATGGTTTCGCAGTTAGTTTTGCGAGAAAAAATTTCGTTCGCCTGAAAAAAAATATACAAATTTTGGCCGCAAAAAACGTTTTTCCGCCAATTTCGCGATTTCTGAATTTTGAGCACACCTAGGGAAAAAACGGTGCACTCCTTCGTCACAATATTTATTCCCCTTAAAGAACAAGTAAAATACAATCTTATTAGTCTATTATTTCTCTTGTTTGTCGAAGCACTTTTGAAGAAAAAAATCACAAACTTGGCAAGTCGCACAAAATACCTGTATTTCAGGAATTTATTGCTGCAAGCAAGTTAAAGTGAGGATAATAAAAATCGGTACATAATAACTTTGATATTTTGCTCTCGTTTAAAATAATTTTCGTGCTTTTATCGCGCTCCGTTTTACTTGATAATTGGGCTGAAACGTAAGTGCTTTATCAAAAACGCCGAATTTTGAAAATGATTTTCTCAAAAAGGCCATTTTTAATTTTTTTTTAAATCCCTCTGATTGAAGTAAAGGACGTCGTCTACCATTGTGCAGAAAAAAACGTTGCATTATTTTTGTTGCTAACAAGTTATAGTGCGTCAAATGTGACCATGCCAGCCGAGCGGCCGCGTCGTTCGTTATGGGCTGAAACTCGGATATAAGTTGCTAGAAATACTTGTACGTGACATAATCACAAATCAGCAGCTCCACGCCAACAAATGCGCAGCCCGGTGTCATGGTCAAGCAAGCTTTGTCTTGGGATCAGCCGCTTGACAAACCCGCAGCAGCGGCCGCTCGATGCTGCGGGCACTCACATTACATGAGTACCGCTTCGACCGTGGATGAGCTCCGCTTGCGCGCCAAACTACGCTCAGAGGACAAACGAGAGAAGGAATGCATCACTGTGAAAGTTAAAGGCCGTTAAGTGCCAACAAATGTCATAGTATGCAACAAAAGCTCTGCCGGCAATTTCCCAGTGAGCGCCTCCAGTAGCGCGCTCATGTGTTGCTTTCTCTCTTCTGATGGCCTAAAGATAATTAGGTTCATTCTATGAGCAACATATGACACAAAAGAAAGCCATTGACATCTAAAGAAAGCTGTCATACGTGCTTCCGATGGTTGAGCAACTCGAACTGCAGTTGTTCATCTCGTGCCAGGACACTTGTGTCAGCCAGCTGTGAAAAGAAGTGTGCCCAAGTCCTTTACTTCATTAAAGCACCGCTTTTACAATACTCTATTGTTGTGCCTCCGCAGACAGAATATTCAACGCAAGTCGAGCGTTTATCACGATATTATGCGGCTTCGGGCATAACAGCAGGGGAAAAAAATACATCCGTGCTGTATTGAAGGCGCTCACTGGGAAATTGACGGCAGAGTTTTCGGCGCATATTATGTCATTTGTTGGCACTTAACGGCCTTTAACTTTCACGGTGATGCATTCATTCTCTCGTTTGTCCTCTGAGCGTAGTTTGGCGCTCAAGCGGAGCTCATCCGCAGTCGAAGCGGCACTCATGTAATGTGAGTGCCCGCAGCATCGAGCGGCCGCTGCTGCGGGTTTGTCAAGCGGCTGATCCCAAGACAAAGCTTGTTGAACCATGACACCGGGCTACGCATTTGTTGGTGTGGAGCTGCTGATTTGTGATTATGACACGTACAAGTATTTTTAGCAACTTATATCCGCGTTTCAGCCCATAACGAACGACGCGGCCGCTAGGCTGGCATGGTCACATCTGACGCACTATAACTTGTTAGCAACAAAAATAATACAACGTTTTTTTCGGCACTTTGGTAGATGACGTCCTTGACTTCAATCAGAGGGATTTTAAAAAAAATAAAAAATGGCCTTTTTGAGAAAAACATTTTCAATGTTCGGCGTTTTTGGTAAATCACTTACGTTTCAGCCCAATTATCAAGTAAAACGGAGCGCGATAAAAGCACGAAAATTATTTTAAACGAAAGTGAAAGTATCAAAGTTATTATGTACCGATTTTTATTATCCTCACTCTAACTTGCTTGCAGCAATAAATTCCTGAAATACAGGTATTTTGTGCGATTTGCCAAGTTTGTGATTTTTTTCTTCAAAGGTGGTTCGACAAGCAACGAAAATAATAGACTATTAAGATTGTATTTCACTTGTTCTTTAGGGGGAATAAATATTGTGACGAAGGAGTGCACCGTTTTTTCGTTAGGTGCGCTCAAAATTCAGAAATCGCGAAATTGGCGGAAAAGCGTTTTTTGCGGCCGAAATTTGTATATTTTTTTTCAGGCGAACAAATTTTTTTTCACAAAACTAACTGCGAAACCATTGTTCTGGGTGTAATGCCTCGGCATACAGTAAATTTCATCACAATCGGGAATGGTGACCGGGATCTCGTGTTCGATCTTATCTGGACACACCCTGCTGTTGACGACGTCTGTGGTTGTCCTTCTTCAACCGCAAGCAGTACTCTGGCAAGGCACCTACAGCAGGAGGCACTCGTATACGCCTTGATGTCTCACGTGTAGTTCAATAGTGCTGTGCACACTCTGATGGTTGCTATCTTGTTTGCTCGTTTTCGCAGTTATTCACCCATAATTGTGTGCATGATTGCCCAGTCCTTAGCTTTTGCATCCCGTAACGCATCTGTGCTACTTAACTTTCCCGTCTTGTTCTCGCGATTCTGTCATGCTAACCTTAGTTCTACTTCCTTCTCGGTTGATGCGACAGGTAGCTTTCGCTGCGCTGCACGCATTGTCGGCGAGAGACGGAGCGCATACAGCGTGTACACGTGGAGCTCGAGAAATCTAATTCCGCGGAGTTTCGCTGTATAACTCACCAAGCGCGTTTAAGGCTCGCGCAAAGGTCGCGCTCGTGGCTGGACGTGCTTGGGCCTCGTGGCATGGTTTGAGCCTTTCGTCGACGCTTCTAATTAGGACCTCGCATTACTGTGTGGGCAAGGAGATTGGGAGTTGCTCTACTGGGGGTCTACGGCGTGGAGGTGCGCGAGGAAGCCCGCAGCAACGCGATGTGCACCCGAGCCGAATAACGAAATACCGAGCGATACCGAAGCAAGCTTTGTTTAACCACAACTTCGTGTGGGACCGGTTAGAGAGCCCACGCGTAACGCAGCGCCGCTGATGGCGACGCTCTGGAAAGCTCAGGGTACACTTCTGGAGCGTGTCAGCTGGCAGCTTCCTTCTCGACGTTCTCGATAATGGCGAAGGTATAAGAAAGCCTATTCCGCGATGGTGGGCTTTGGCGAAGCATATCGCGACCTTCTGACGCAAGCTGCGCTTACGTACCTAAGTAGTACGCGAACGAGTACGCCCTGTTGTAGACCACGCGCTTTGGACACAGTGTCATTAAAAGACAAAAAGGGTAGTCAAGACAACGAGGAGCCAAGACTGAAAGTGGCATGGAGCGTAGGAGGTCGGGTTTCAACAAGCGCCTGCAGGGAGTCGCTATACCACTCTTCTTATCTTCTGCAATATGACGAAGACCGAGCTATGGGGACAACGGACGATGTCGTCACGACAGCTGAAACTTCGCGAGCGGTGCTGGGATTGAATACTGCGGATGCATGAGTTCTCGTTTTCTTCAGGTGACTGCGTTTCAGGAGGTGACGTGCTGATACGTGTGAAAGACTGTAACGACGTTTGAATGAAGTAGTTTCACGAGAAATTGCAGGTAGAAAAAGAAATATATTAGGAGAGGTTCGTGGACTGTAGGATCTGTAAGCACAGGACAATAGCGTAGTGCTTAGCGCGTCCGCCGTTCAACAACAACAACAACAACAACAACAACAACAACAACAACAACAAAACTGAAAAAAAAATTGAGCAGACATGGCAAAATCACTTTCCTGCTGTTAACTACAGCAACATAATGTTTTTAGCCATCGATCGACTCACCGGTCTTCCCAATTGCACTTCTCTTCACGTGGCTCCCGAAAGGCTAATGAGAAACTCAGGCGTTGAACTAAAAGAGCGGGTTTTCCATCGGCACGGTTCTCCGGTGCGGAAACAACCCGCAGCTTTCCTGGCAAATTGCACGCGCAAGAGCATCTGGTAGATGCTAGACATTTGCTCCGATGCGCTACCGGTACGTATACGACGTTGAAGGTTGTGCGAGGCGATACGCCGTTGCAACAACGGCCATTCAGCGACCGCTGCCTTACAAGCGCGGAAGCCAGGTGCAAATTTACAGTCCGCCGGCCAAAGGTGGAGAAACTACACGAACAACTTGCGGGATTCTATGGACCGAGGGAGGAAACTAGTGGAAAAGAAACGAGGAATGCTCGTAACTTTTTCGGGAAAAATAACGGCACTGTGAGCTCGATGCCTGTTCGGGCAATTTGAGCCCCTACGCGTCTGCGGGGGCCATTCTGACGCGAGGCACCGAAGCGAATGGCCGGTGCTTTATTGTTTCACCTCAGTGCGCGACGTTTGAGAAATGTAAAACACAATGCTAACGGCTGTTCCTTTCTTTCGTATACGTACTTTACTTCGACCGCTTACAGACGCAGTTACCATCAAGCGCGGAGGTAGGCAATGTTGTGCTTTTCTGCGCTGGTTCGCTGAAAGGTCAGATGTCGCCTAAAGGTATAGCACTCAGTCCACGATGCGCACATAAAGCTGCCGAACGGCAGTATTGTACACTTACGGGCTGCTGGCTAACCTTGTCTAAAGCGCGCACTAAGTGTGGCTATTTCTCTCTCCAATGATTCCGTGGCGTCTTTTAATGCGCAAAATGAAGAGTGCGGAGGTCTCGTTGGAATTCTATTGATGAGCGTGGTATTTTAGTAAATGTTCGCATATAAAAAGGGTGTGCTCGATCGCTGGTGTTATCAATAGCCGCTGCACGCATGAGAGCAGGCTCGATCAGAAACAAGCCTCGCAGGCGCGTCAACGCAGCGATGAAAATATCGAATTGACTCTTGACGAAATATATTTCGAGAGAAAGGGAGAGGGTGAGAGAAGAACGGCAGGAAGAAAAATGTGGTACCTTACCTTACACTGCAAAGGTTGCTTCAAGAGTGTCAGTAGAAAAGACAAAAAAGAAACAAAACAAACAAAAGAACATAGACGATGAAGTCTACAAGCGAAAAATAGCTACTAGTGCGAAACAAAAACGTAATAAGAAGTGGCAGCCATGAAAAAGGCATTCCTTCAGTGAATCGAAGGGGTAACATTCGGATGAATGACTCTGATTGGGCGATGGTGAATGTTTCGAATGCACTCCCAAAATTGAAACTTGGCTCTATTATCCTCTCGGGTGCAAACAAAGCGTCTTACTATTGTATCGGAGCTAGAGTTATTTGCCGTGGAGTTCTCTGTCTGCCTAAAGTTAGTCTGTTAGAATTCCGTTTCTCTACATCGGAGATCTTTTCAACGCGGCAATCTCATCGTAGAACTCATTTCCGAGTGAATCCCTCATCACGCGCCTCCACTGTGCAACCGTGAAGCGACATTATTGCCAATAAAAACGAAAATTGGCTTGGGAGTGGATGAGCGATTGCAGGTGAGTCACTGAACTTTCACAAAATAAAGAACGGGTGAATTAAAAAGAAAAAGAAAGGGGGGAGGGTAGAGGAACGTGAACGGTTCAAGCAGAGCGTGACAGCTGCCTTTGTCTCTTTAACCTCTTTCAAACGTGCCAAGCTTCTGCATGTGTTAGGATTCGTGATTTCTGAGGCAGTGTAGACAAATTTTACTGAAGTAAACGTACTACATCGCTCTTTTTTTCTGTGGACACACTGTTTTCCCGTAACATAACGATATATGGAGGTTTGTAGTTCAGTACGCCTGATGATGGCAGATTGTAATTAACAATTATAATGACAAAAGGAGCTATAAGGACAGCAATGAGGGAATTATTAGATTCTAGATTCTGTATGAAACGCAGAAATGAAAATTTATGCCAAAACTGAGTCGAAGACTGAACGCGCTCAGTGTCTGCTCCTATTAAACCATGGCAGCGTCAATAACTTCATGGCTTCACGTTAAGGCGTAAAACGAACCCGAAAAACGGTTAGTTATTCTTTCTAAAGAATTCGCCTGCACCGGGCGTAATGCTTTCCTAAATTGCGTTCGAACAATTGTAAACGCAATCTAGTAAATAACAAAGGTGGGCTTCTCCCTATAAAGACACTTACTGTGGCGAAGACAACCTCACGAACACTATTGGAGCGCAGTTTCAAGGCGGTGCCCCTTCTTGCGTTTCGCGACTCCTGAGCGGAGGGGAGAGGGGGGAATGAATGAAATAAACATTTATTGCCGAAACAGCGTTCCCGAGCGTCTAAACTCGTGATCACACTGTATGGGAGGATTCCCATTTCCAGAAATCCTCTGGCTGCGTTCGCCTCCCGGTCTCTGGGACATTCGAGCGATATAACGAGAAAGTGTTATTATTAAAACAAGAAGTGCTTTGCTTAACACACAGTATCAAAACTTAGCACAAGTGTGGCACACACCGTACGCACGCAAGAAAGTGCGAGATCGCAGTGAAGCAAGTGCGAACCTGAAGCCGCTCCGTGACCACAGTAAGATCCCATAGACTCTTTCGAGGACGCGCGGACACATATATAGTGTCGCAGCACTGGATGTTCGTGACCAAGCCGGTGGAATTGCTCGCAGTTATATCCATTATGCAGGTATCACAAACGTTAAAACCACGGGGGCGGTGCACTACGAGCTCGAGATCTACTTAGTCCTTTACTTGTTCACTAACTTCTGAAGCGTTACGCGCAGTGATTAACAATTAAAGCTAGCTTCGTAAGTTCAAAGATTTTATCTACAGCGAAACCTGATACACAAGATCCTTAAGTATCGTTAAGCATTCGTTAAAGAGCTAGACCTAACGAACTTTGCATTCGGTACAATGCTCACATCGGAGCGGGTAGTGTGTTTGCTCTTCGCCGCTGAAGTTCGCCACGCTGCTATATTGTGACACTTGGCGCAGCTATGAGATACGTAGGTAGTTTGTTGACCTATTAATGAAGCACATAGAAAACATCTTCCAAACCTGGCTGCTTGGTAGTTAGACGGCAACTGCTGGCGCGTTGTGGGAGACTTGGTGACTACATTTGCTGATATATTAAGTGAAGTAACACGCAGTGCCTGGTTTAATGGCTTGTGTATGCACTTATACAATGAAACAGAGCAGGCGGGATGACGGGATGCACTTGTTTTGTCTCAAGTGTTGGTCAGGTGTTTCATTGCCTTCATTAGCACGTTGAAAATTATAGACATTATGCGCCAATGTCTTAGTGTTTCGAGAGGTGTCTGTGTTGGCTTTATAGGGCTGCTTAGAATGATATAGTTGGTATTAAGAAAGGTTTGAACAGTTCACGTAGTAACGCAGCGAGCATTTTAGTTTCGGTGTTTGGTCAAGACTGAAAAACATAGATTTTGTTACGTATTTCCAAAACGGATCGATCTGAAACAGTTAGGCAGGCTTCTAGATGTTCGCAAGGCAACGAAGTAACTCAAACGCTTGCGGCTTTGGAGAACAGAGGTGGTAGAAATGGACAGCCTATCTGATTGTAGACCACGCAATCCAACGTCGTCACTTCCACAAATAGCAACGACGCGAAGTTGTATTTCTGTTCATGAGAAAGTCACAAACTTCCGAGTACTTTCCGCAAGCTCACTTCTCGTCGCTCATAGATACACCTGTTATTTTTGTGCTAGTTTTCTACTTCTTCTTGTTTTGATACGAATCGCAGCACAGGGCAGCATTACCGCATTTCCGTTTCTTACAGTACTATCCTCTTCATATTTTTTTTTTTGTATTTCCAGTGTTTGAATGACATACGTAGTTGCTGCCAAATAGGCCACTAACCCCAGTACCCTTTGTTACAGAAGTAATAAAGCACCCGCTTGATTGAGGGAGGAAAAAAGAAAGATGGATAGAGAAAACGAAGTAGTAAAATGTGAGATGCCGAGCGTTCGCAACTCGACGGAAATGGCAAGGAAGGCGGGCTCCAGGACCACTCGAACGTAAAGCAAGCCCGATCCCATAAGCTTTTTTTCGATCTAAGGTTACGTGCAGAATCGCAGAACGCGCAGAACAAAACATAGAATCGGAGCTTCATCCTATAAGATATCATCTTATGCGGATCGCATTCCCTCGATGCGAGCGTCGCCTTTGCCGTCGGCAGTTGAAGCTATTGCTCTCAAAGCGTAAGCACCGGAAAATGGCTTTTCCTTTTTTTTATCCTTTGCCAGAACCGACGCGCGGGGCCGGTGTCTTCGGATAGCTTCTTACGCATGCGTATCACTTGCTTCGGGCAACAATTTTCCGGTGAATACTCCTGCGGCAGCGATGCAGATCTTCGGAACGCATGAAACATGTAAGCGGATGTTAAGTGCAGCGACATATATGCCTGCTCGTGGAAAGCGATAAGACTACACGGTGTTCCGAAGCTTCTTTCGTAACATGCAGAGGTGTATGTATGTATGTATGTATGTATGTATGTATGTATGTATGTATGTATGTATGTATGTATGTATGTATGTATGTATGTATGTATGTATGTATGTATGTATGTATGTATGTATGTATGTATGTATGTATGTATGTATGTATGTATGTATGTATGTATGTATGTATGTATGTATGTGTACGCAACCACTTACGTACGTATGTATGCATTGCCAGGCGGCCAGTTAGCCTACAAAATTGCGCAAACATTGATAGGTTCAAAGTTAGGATTCTCTTTTAATTTGCCTGTGTGTTTGCTAGAGCCGGTGAATATTTGCTGTGTACTGTGTCTGTTTTGTCTGTTAGTTTGCCAGAATGCTTTTGCAATGCACTATTAGGGTCAGACAGAAGGAGTAGTGGCCGGGCCGGGGACCACATACGATGCCATCCTGTCCTACACTTACATTAATTAACATTTAAAAATGAAACGCTTCAGCCAATTCATGCTGCGCGTTAATGTTTATCAGTCGTGCGAAGTGCCTGCTAAGTCCCCTCTGTCATGTAGTGTTTGCAAAGTTCCTCTGTCGCAAAGTTTTTTTTATATATATAATAAATCCCTCTGCATTGAGAAGTTGCAGAGGGAACGCAAGCATTTTTCAGGGTAAACACGAGAGCTTCGGGCGTTTACAAGCGCAGCTTAAGCTTTTAATGAGTCTGAATATTTAATCTCCTGACCGCCTAGCACAGAGTCGCTAATTCGCGAGCCACTGTCAATTATTCAAAACAGCGTTTTTTAAAACGAGATTAGGATGTTTGACAACGCAGTTTAACGGGAGTAAACTTGCTCATGAGCTCTGATTTGTAGCATACGAAAATAGCGCAGGAACAATTCTTAATAACCACGCAAATGTGCAGAGAACAAGCACAAATGACGATCAGGGAAAATCAAAAGGACCGCAATGCCCAACTTAACATTCCTAACAGTACGCTTCAACCAATTCGAGATTTTTCGTTACTGCTTCCAGATGTACTAGATGAGAGAGACATTACCCTGCTCGAAACCTTAGGCTTTAAAGATATACGATTCAGGATGATTG